>NC_139643.1:27518125-27525625 GCF_964638095.1 Poromitra crassiceps | reverse complement strand
ATGATTATTGTTTTGAATGATTTGGCATCTTCTATTATGGTCCACTGTCAACACCAGTAGTGTTGTATTGTAATAATATGCCATACAGGTTTATTGAAAGTTTGGGGAGAGCAGGGAAATATATATATATATATATTATTTCCCTGGCCTGGCGGGGGCCTGTAGAATGGCAGGGGAAACACTGGATGATGTCAACACTACTCGAGCAATTGGGATGCCATCAATGATGTAAATCATGCAAATTGCGATGCCATCAGTAATGTAACGTGAGCGATAGTGATGTCATCAGTGAGTGGTGTCATCAGTGATGTCACTCAAGCAATTGCGATTTGTCATCAGTAATGTAACTTGAGCGATAGTGATGTCATCAGTGAGTGGTGTCATCAGTGATGTCACTCGAGCAATTCATAAAGCCTTGCCTTTGAGATGATGTCGTCTGACAGACGTGAAGGAATGGCTGATGGTGCACAGCATGACGACAGGCAGCTCCACCATGCTGCCCATGCAGGAGACCTGGACAAACTGAAGACACTGCTACAGGAAGACCGTTTCAGAAGGCGGCTCAATGAGAGGTCGGTGTGTCACGGTACTTTTTACTGCAGCACTCCTCTGGGGCACGCAGCCTGTCAGGGTCACACTGCATGTGTGGCCTACCTGATCACCCAGGGAGGCCACGTAGACCTGGCTGATGACATAGGCTGGACGCCTCTCCACTGGGCCATGTACATCAGCGCTAAGCGCAACCACCTGGACTGCTTCCGCCTGCTGCTCCAGGCCGCTGGCGTTCTGACCTGTGTCATGGCTTCTCACCTGCTCACTGTGGTGCTGTATTACAGGTGCCAGGTGGACTTCGTCCAGCTGCTCCTGGACCATGGTGCCGACCCGGCCCTGGTGTTCACAGAGCAGGCACAGCTGGACGAGATAGCACATCCCGAGGCTCTCAGGGTCTTACTGGAGGCCAAGAGATGTCCTCACACTCTGGCCCACGTGTGTCGGATCCGGATCCGCCAAGCACTGGGCACACGTCGCCTGAATCAAGTCCACTCCCTACCACTAACACAAGTGATGAAGGACTTTGTGCTCCACCAAAACTGACTTGAAGGACTGTCCGTTTATTTATTTTCATTTCCTAGATTTTGTCCTTCAGTGACTGTGTTTCAAACAAATCCAGGACCAGAGATTAAATACCATCAGCATACACCACCTGTAGGCAGGCCTCCTATAATTGGAGAGCTGTGTGTCCGCGTGCGCTTGGTTCGTCGTCTCCAGACTCTCCACCCTGGCGTGCAAAAAATAAAAAAATATTGTACTTCACATGTACTGTTCTGTTGTAGCACACACACACACACACACACACACACACACACACACACACACACACACACACGGCAGTCATGTGCATACATTGAGACTAGAGAGACTCACTGTAATATCATCCAGACCTCACAGACTTCCCAGTCAGAAGTGTTACCCTTCACCACCTTGGGTTATGTCCTTTGATCAATGTCAGACATGGGTGGGTGGGTTTGGTGGTGGGGGTCTCTCCCAACTATGACATCACAGCCCGACTGGGAGATTTGAACCACTAGAGGGAGCAACAAGCTGCGCTTCCCTGCACAAATATACTGTAAGATTAGTGCCATGTTTATATACATATATATATATATATATATATATATATATATAGAGAGAGAGAGCTTTTTCAAAATGGCATTCATAATTGCATATATTCATAACACCATATTCATAACAGCATATATTCATTCATAAAACAGCATATATTCATAACATTCATTCATAAAACAGCATATATTCATAACAGCATATATTCATTCATAAAACAGCATATATTCATAACATTTGTTCATAAAACAGCATATATTCATAACAGCATATATTCATTCATAAAACAGCATATATTCATAACAGCATATATTCATAACATTCATTCATAAAACAGCATATATTCATAACAGCATATATTTATTCATAAAACAGCATATATTCATTCATAAAACAGCATATATTCAGAACATCATATATTCATAACAGTTATATTCATAACAGCATATATTCATAACAGTTATATTCATAACAGCATATATTCATAACAGTTATATTCATAACAGCATACATTCATAACAGTTATATTCATAACAGCATACATTCATAACAGTTATATTCATAACATCATATATTCATAACAACATATATTCATAACAGCATATATTCATAACAACATATATTCATAAGAGCATATATTCATAACAGTTATATTCATAACAGCATGTATTCATAACAGTTATATTCATAACAGCATATATTCATAACCGTTATATTCATAACAGCATATATTCATAACAGTTATATTCATAACAGCATATATTCATAACAGCATATGTGCATAACAGTTATATTCATAACAACATATATTCATAACAGCATATCATAACAGTCATAACAGCATATATTCATAACAGTTATATTCATAACAACATATATTCATAACAGCATATCATAACAGTCATAACAGCATATATTCAAAACAGTTATATTCATAACAACATATATTCATAACCATATATTCCTAAGAGCATACAGTAAGCTGTAGATAGGTCCAGGTCAGAGGGAGAGCGCTTAGCGCTCCAGACGAGGTGGTGCAGGCCCCTTCAGTTAACACGTTCAAAAACACATTAGATAAACACTGGTTAACAAAGGATTTCTTGTATAACTATAGGGCAGGCTGTTGATTTATTATGAGACCACGTATTTGGCTCTGGTACTTTGTTTTAATGTATGTTATATGTTGTTGTGTTGTTTTGTTTTTTAACTGTATATTACAACCTGACTTCTTTTTATTATTGTACTGAGTGTGAGTCTGGTGTAGAGGACTATAGTCCTGTACCAGAAACTTTCAATAAACTTCAATAAACTTAGGGTCAAGTGCTTAGGGTTTCAGCTGCAATAAAAGCCATGTTGTGCTGTGTAGTTACATTGAATATTGCCTGGTCTGTGTGCTGGACTGAATCCTATGTCACAGCCACCATAGCAAATGATCCGAGTATATCTCTCCTGCCCTGGAACCTGCACTAGCTCTATTCTTTCATTTGTTTTGTCTCAGTGGAGAGAGGAGGGAGAAGATCTAGCAGAAGAGAAAACAATGGAGGTCAAACAAAAGCAAACAAACATACAAACAAACAAAAACTAGATGGAAAACTATAGCTCACCTTCCGTCTCTCCTGTCTTTCTGTTACTAGGTGTTTCTCCATCCTTCTATATAACACCTTCTTTACCTCACTCACCGTGTCTCACCCCACCTCTCTCTCTCTCTCTCACGCTGTCTCTCTCTCTCTCTCTCACGCTGTCTCTCTCTCTCACTCTCTCTCTCTCACACACTGTCTCTCTCTCTCTCTCTCTCTCTCTCTCTCTCTCACGCTGTCTCTCTCTCTCACTCTCTCAGTAATGACTAGGTGCTAACTATCACTTTGAAGGTCTTGGTATTTGCTAGCTCTAGGTGTTTTTTTGTACAAGTGTGTGTGTGTGTGTGTGTGTGTGTGTGTGTGTGTGTGTGTGTGTGTGTGTGTGTGTGTGTGTGTGTGTGTAGCACTGGGGTGCTAAGGATAAGTCAGCCCTCAGGCTTTGTCTGGGTGAATGATAGCGTGTGTGTGTGTGTGTGTGTGTGTGTGTGTGTGGTGGCTAATAGCAAGCTGTTAGCTGTACAAAATCGTATTCACTTGCACTCGCTCTCTTCTTTTTCGTCTTGTACTCTCATGCTCTCTCTCCTCTCTCTCCTCTCTCTCATACCCTCTCTCCTCTCTCTCTCCCCCCCTCTCTCCTCTCTCTCATGCTCTCTCTCCTCTCTCTCCTCTCTCCCTCTCTCTCATACCCTCTCTCCTCTCTCTCTCCCCCCCCCCTCTCTCCTCTCTCTCATGCTCTCTCCTCTCTCTCTCATGCTCTCTCCCTTCCCTCTCTCTCATACCCTCTCTCCTCTCTCTCTCCCTCCCCTCTCTCTCTCCTCTCTCTCATGCTCTCTCTCCTCTCCTCTCTCTCTCATACCCTCTCTCCTCTCTTTCTCCCTCCCCTCTCTCTCATGCTGTCTCTCATGCTCTCTCTCCTCTCTCTCATACCCTCTCTCCTCTCTCTCTCCCCCCCTCTCTCCTCTCTCTCATGCTCTCTCTCCTCTCTCCTCTCTCCCTCTCTCTCATACCCTCTCTCCTCTCTCTCTCCCCCCCCCTCCTCTCTCTCATGCTCTCTCCCTTCCCTCTCTCTCATACCCTCTCTCCTCTCTCTCTCCCTCCCCTCTCTCTCTCCTCTCTCTCATGCTCTCTCTCCTCTCCTCTCTCTCTCATACCCTCTCTCCTCTCTTTCTCCCTCCCCTCTCTCTCATGCTGTCTCTCATGCTCTCTCTCCTCTCTCTCATGCTCTCTCTCCTCTCCTCTCTCTCTCATACCCTCTCTCCTCTCTTTCTCCCTCCCCTCTCTCTCATGCTGTCTCTCATGCTCTCTCTCGTCTCTCCTCTCTCTCTCCCTCCCCTCTCTCTCAAGCTCTCTCTCGTTCCCCTCTCCCTCCCCCCTCTCTCTCTCATGCTCTCCTCTCTCTCTCCTCTCTCTCTCTCTCATGCTCTCTCCCTCCTCTCTCAAGCATATTGCTTTCTGGAGGGGGTGGCAGAGAGGGAGAGATAGACAGAGAGAGGTAGAGATTGAGATTCCTTGTCCTTGAATGGCCCAGTTCTACTTCTTGTTGAAAATGAAATGGCTTTTTTCAACCACTGTTTCTATTACAAGGAGTTTTGTTATTGGTTGTTTGAATCTAATACATTGTGCTCAGTTTAACGTTTTTTTTTCCTTCTCTTTTTACCTCCTTTCAAGGATGCAATAAGCCCCCGTAAACCCAGTTTATTTTTCAAGTGTTTCAGTGCCTTTAGAAAACTGGGATAAATCTCTACGATATCAATTTATAGGAGACATTATAGTCACTCACATCAGCAGACTGCAGTTCATCATTAAAACTGCTATTTATTTAGCACTACATCACTGCTCCCATCTAACATTCCCTGCCAACACATACGGGCATGCTATGGCAGATTGTACAAGTTACAGTCAATTTGTCATCCATTAGCCTACATGCACACAGATTTAAATTTAATTTGGAAAAAGTAGTAAAAAAAACACACACACACTAGTATGCAGCCAAGTCCATCCATCTTTAAATAATTTAAGAATGACTTCCACAACCATGTTAGACACGGTTATCAGAGAAAATAGGCTACCAAAATGCTACAGTAGCAAGCATATAAATTGACTTTACTTTTTCAGGGAGGCATGAAACAGGCCTATTCATTGGGAAATCACCAAACACGAGGAAATGGAATACAGAGGTTAGCAGCTATGGCTTCTTAGTGGATGAACAGATTGCAGAGATTTGAGCATGAATAGTGCAATAGGCCAAATTTAGATGTAAGCTTAGCTTTGGCCTGAGGATGCAGCTTCAGCCCACTACCTGTGGAGGTGGCAGAGCAGAGACTGATCCTAGATGTTCACCTGCACAATATGTAGGCAAATGTGTATGTTTGTTATATTATGTTTTAAATGAGTGCAAATAAATAAACTAAAAAAAAACTAGACCAGCTGCAGCCCCACTACCTGTGGAGGTGGCAGAGCAGAGACTGATCCTAGACCAGCTTCAGCCCCACTACCTGTGGAGGTGGCAGAGCAGACACTGATCCTAGACCAGCTTCAGCTCACTACCTGTGGAGGTGGCAGAGCAGACACTGATCCTAGACCAGCTTCAGCCCACTACCTGTGGAGGTGGCAGAGCAGACACTGATCCTAGACCAGCTTCAGCTCACTACCTGTGGAGGTGGCAGAGCAGACACTGATCCTAGACCAGCTTCAGCCCACTACCTGTGGAGGTGGCAGAGCAGACACTGATCCTAGACCAGCTTCAGCTCACTACCTGTGGAGGTGGCAGAGCAGACACTGATCCTAGAGCAGCTTCAGCCCACTACCTGTGGAGGAGGCAGAGCAGACACTGATCCTAGAGCAGCTTCAGCCCACTACCTGTGGAGGAGGCAGAGCAGAGACTGATCCTAGACCAGCTTCAGCCCACTACCTGTGGAGGTGGCAGAGCAGACACTGACCCTAGACCAGCTTCAGCCCACTACCTGTGGAGGTGGCAGAGCAGACACTGATCCTAGACCAGCTTCAGCTCACTACTTGTGGAGGTGGCAGAGCAGACACTGATCCTAGAGCAGCTTCAGCCCACTACCTGTGGAGGAGGCAGAGCAGACACTGATCCTAGAGCAGCTTCAGCCCACTACCTGTGGAGGAGGCAGAGCAGAGACTGATCCTAGACCAGCTTCAGCCCACTACCTGTGGAGGTGGCAGAGCAGACACTGATCCTAGACCAGCTTCAGCCCACTACCTGTGGAGGAGGCAGAGCAGACACTGATCCTAGAGCAGCTTCAGCCCACTACCTGTGGAGGTGGCAGAGCAGAGACTGATCCTAGACCAGCCTCAGCCCACTACCTGTGGAGGAGGCAGAGCAGACACTGATCCTAGAGCAGCTTCAGCCTACTACCTGTGGAGGAGGCAGAGCAGACACTGACCGTAGACCAGCTTGTGGCTGGGGCTGTTAGCTGCAATGTGAAAAGACAGAGTTTTCCATGAGTCCAATTAAAGCCTCAGATAAAAGGCAAATTGGACAACTATTTGCATTTATTACAAAAGAAGTGCACATTTCCGTATGGCTAGAGGGCAGTTTGAAGCACAATGTAAAAATCTACATTTTGAAATAAATAAGACCGGTATTCCCTAAGCAGCAGTTTCTCTCTCTCTCCCCGTCCCCCCCCCTTTCCCTTTCTGTGTGTGTGTGTGTGTGTGTGTGTGTGTGTGTGTGTGTGTGTGTGTGTGTGTGTGTCTGTGTCTGTGTGTGTCTGTGTGTGTGTGTGTGTGTGTGTGTGTGTGTGTGTGTGTTGTATGTGTCTCTCTCTCTAACATGGGGGTTATCATGCATGGTGCTGGCTGGAACGAATGGAGCAAAGATGAAACATAGATTCCACACACGTGCACATACACAACCCGCACACACACACACACACACACACACACACACACACACACACACACACACACACCACACACTCCTTGGAGGATAGCTGATCTGATCGGTTCCTCTTGACAGCTAGTGCATGGCCCTCAACACCCTGCACATGAGAGGGAGAGAGAGAGAGAGAGAGAGAGAGCGTGTGTGTGTGTGTGTGTGTGTGTGTGTGTGTGTGTGTGTGTGTGTGTGTGTGTGTGTGTGTGTGTGTGGCCCTACTGCAGTGAGAGGAATTTGAGAAAGAGAGAGGGACAGAGGGAGGAAGGGATGCAGAGAGGGTTAGAGTAATTCAGGTATTGATGTGTGAGGCTCTAACTCCACCCCGAGGGGCTGTCTGGGTGGAAGATGTCAAACGCACCCGGGGCCGGTCGCACCACTTAGCATTGCTGCTGCATCAAT
>NC_139643.1:27508125-27510625 GCF_964638095.1 Poromitra crassiceps | reverse complement strand
CTATGTGTTATCATATTTCATAATTGCCTCTGATTCAATTATTATTGTTGTTTTTAATTTAACAGTAGCTATTTTTAGCCATATTGTGAAGAATTGTATTGTGTAAATTGTATTATTTGCTAGCTCTCGTGGCGGGCTGGCTTTGGCCCCCGGGCCTTGAGTTTGACACATGTGTTTTATATGCTCTGTGATCACTTCTCTTCTCCCCACATTCCTTTCTCTTCCACTAGAACTAATTGGGAGATAGTCATTTGGCAAGGGTGTGTGTGTGTGTGTGTGTGTGTGTGTGTGTGTGTGTGTGTGTGTGTGTGTCTGAGGTCATTTAGAGGTGTAATACTCTAAAGTGCTATCCATTATGCAGTTTGGTTGGAATTACGCTCTCTTTCTCTCCCTCTCTCTCTCTCTCTCTCTCTCTCTCTCCCTTTTCTTTCTCTCTCTCTCTCCCTTTTCTTTCTCTCTCTCTCTCCCTTTTCTTTCTCTCTCTCTCTCTTAATCACTTTTATGTCTGTCTCCTTCTCTGTCTGTTTCTGTTTTTCTCTTCCCTTCGCACTTAGTCACTGTTTTTGTTTAATCTTTCTCTCTTTATCTTTCTCTCTTTCTCTCCTCAATTAGGGAAATCTTGCTTGTCCAAGGTCGTTTGCCAATTAAGATGTATTGCCAATGTGTGTGTGTGTGTGTGTGTGTGTGTGTGTGTGTGTGTGTGTGTGTGTGTTAGCCTGAGCAGAGTGCACATCCTTACCTTGTTTAAGTTAAAGCGATATCATATAATTAGCGCAACAGCTGCTACCATCAATCCAACTTGGAAACTTACAAAGTTGGAAAACAGCAGTTGGAGTTAATGCTGAGGAGTGTGTGTGTGTGTGTGTGTGTGTGTGTGTGTGTGTGTGTGTGTGTGTGTGTGTGTGTGTGTGTGTGTGTGTGTGTGTGTGTGTGTGTGTGGTGTGTTCTTGAAATTTGGCCCAAATCACTCCAGAACATCTTATCCCAAGAAACTGCTTGTATCGCAGTATTGAGCTAATGTCTCATTTCCAGCACGTCTCATTATAACATCTTGGCACTGTATGCATGTATGGGCTGTTTGGAGCCTTCACTGTAGCCTGGCTGTCAACACTACTACAGGGATGCTCAGCTTGTTTTGCCCGGGGGCAACTTTAGCAAACTGACAGGAGGCCAGCTAATAAACAAACATTGATCACACTAGGGCTGTTCGATAAATCGACTTTGAATCGTAATCGAATTAATTAGTTAGGACGATGTAAAAAAAATGAAAATCGTAAAATCGGCTCTCAGTCATGTACATGACACTACTCGTCTTTTCTCCCCGCTGTAAAGTCTCTCTGGGAGGCTGTGACTACTGCTGGCTACTAAAGACAGCAGCAATGAACTTATTTCAACTCCTCCAAAAAGCACAGTGTGTGAGCACTGAGCAGCGTGTTGCACTGCGGGGCGGGCTGTGCAAGATAACGATTACCACAACACACCCGCGCGCGCACGAACAAAGACGTTATCACTGGACGCTGAAATGTTGCAATTAGTTCACATAACAACACGTGAGGCCACCGAGTAACGTTAGGACTCACCTCCAAAAGCGCAAATCCACCAGTGTCAAGTGACTGCAGTTAGCAAGCAACAGCCAGGAAGTTGTGCAGAGCAAGTTAAGCTAAAACAGGAAGTTGGGTTGTTCTGCCTTCAGAGTAAAAGCGTAATTTGTCACTTATAAAAAAAAGAGGGAAAAAAGAGCTCTGCAAGGCAACAAATGTTTAGAGAAGTATAATAGTATAAAAAAAAATGAAATTGAAATCGAAAATCGAGTTTTGAGAGAAAGAATCGTCAATTTAAATTTTATGCAAAATCGAACAGCCCTAGATCACACACAGTATAACTTTTTCTGTAGAGGATTGTGGGTTTTTGGGCTGCCAGCTGGAGTTTAGTCTGATCATTTTAACGTTTAGGATTTTGACACTCAACTGCCATTAACCCACATAGCATCAATCTGAAGCACCAAGAAGAATGCAAACACACAGCAATAATCAGAGTGACGATGCAGACCCATGAACGTTCAAAATAAATCAGTGTATTGGAGCTACAATGAAAAGCACTCACAAAAGAAAAATGTCCTTTTCAGGCAAGTCCAAATAATCAACCAAACTAGATGTTATTTAGAGATAAAAACACACACACACACACACACACACACACACACACACACAATAACAATAAACAACAAAAGTTAGAAATTCAGTTTGTTCACTTCAATTCAGTTCTCAAATCTCTTCAGAGTAAACCCTCTTCCCAAACAAATCAACAATAAAGGATCTCTCCAAAAAGAAAATGAACCAAACATTTGCGCACACAGTTCATTAGGTCAAGTTAGTACATAGAAGTGCCTGGGTCGGCGAGCAGGCGTACAGTAGTGTATAAACCGCATGTTATGATGATCGTATCATTATCATGATCTGTTATTATATTTATGACATTATTTGCAGTCACATAAGTGTGC
>NC_139643.1:27498125-27505625 GCF_964638095.1 Poromitra crassiceps | reverse complement strand
GTGTGTGTGTGTGTGTGCGCTCTTGTACACAGAACCTGGGAATCGTATTGCCTCACAACAAAAGGTAGCGACTCTGCAGGCAGAAAGCAGGAAGGATGAAAGGAGCATGGGAGAGAGAGGAAACCCGGACCGGAAGAGACTGATAGCAACGGGTGAAAGGGAGGAGGTTGAAAGGAGAGGAAGTGGGCCAGTTTGTGTGTGTTCATCTGTGTGTGTGTGTGTGTGTGTGTGTGTGTGTGTGTGTGTGTGTGTGTGTGTGTGTGGGTGTGTGTGTGTGTGTGTGTGTGTGTCGGCGTGAAAGACGTTGACCTCACTCTCCTTTTGTGCCAAGAGGAGATCTGTCTCTCCTGGTGATGTCATCTTGTTCCGCTGTTTTCTAATGCCTTTCTTTACACACCCAGCTGTCACTCATGGCCTCTTTGCTCTCCCTTTCTCACACACACACACACACACGCACGCACACACACACACACACACACACACACACACACGTGCATAGGTAGATACACGCCCAGAATGACAGAGCTGTTGTGAAAGCTGACACCTTCCATTTCACTCTCACACAGATCTGTGCCTGTGTGTGTGTGTGCCTGTGTGTGTGCCTGTGTGTGTGTCTGTGTGTGTGTGTGTGTGTGTGTGTGTGTGTGTGTGTGTGTGTGTGTGTGTCTGTGTGTGTGTGTGTGTGTCTGTGTGTGTGTGTGTGTGTGTGTGTGTGTGTGTGCGTGCGCGTGCGTGCGTGCGTGTGTGCGTGCGTGAGTGCATGCGTGTGGCAGTATCTTATTAACAGAGGATCTAGGTTGTTGTGTGTTCAGCACCCATATCCACCCCCTCCCCTGTGCAGGGACTATCAGTGTGTTTGTGTTTATGACAGGTGTGTCTGTAGATTGATAACGTTGTCAAAGCAGAAGCAGAGTTAAAACAGCAGATAGCTGCATCATCTGCATCCAGTTCCAACTTCATTTTGCCCCAACAGGCGTTGGTTTGGTTTGGTTGGTTTCGCAGCACCTATTAAACGCATCGTTAGAACAACAGTTGCCGATGCAACGTGTTGACGCAGCGTTTCAGGCCAGCAGAACACAGACACACCATTATCATCGTCATCATCAACACCAATCAATGACAAGCAATCAGCACCTTCATCATGTAGGAGGCCTGAGGCAGCGGGGTAAAGGAGTCTTCATACCTGTGTAAGGTGGCATTTGCTTTCTTGAACACCTACCGGTTCTGCTGCATATGTCCAATAATAAATGAGACTAGAAATCATCGCACTTCACACACTCATTTTCTAGGATGGAGACTCTGGAGACGATGCGCCATCATGGGTCGATCGGACGAACGGTCCTTTGAGATAAGTGAAAGCCATGTTCTCATTGGTCAAATTGCGCAGAATTGGACATTGCTTGGCTTTAACCAGCATTCAGCTTTCAGGCATTGGTAATGCTGCAGGATTCCATCCCAGTGCTCGCACACATACCTCAGCAGTTGTTAAAAGTCCAATGTGTCTGCACTCTTGTGTGTTTAGGACACATACCTCAGCAGTTGTTAAAAGTCCAATGTGTCTGCACACTTGTGTGTTTAGGACACATACCTCAGCAGTTGTTAAAAGTCCAATGTGTCTGCACTCTTGTGTGTTTAGGACACATACCTCAGCAGTTGTTAAAAGTCCAATGTGTCTGCACTCTTGTGTGTTTAGGACACATACCTCAGCAGCTGTTAAAAGTCCAATGTGTCTGCACACTTGTGTGTTTAGGACACATACCTCAGCAGTTGTTAAAAGTCCAATGTGTCTGCACTCTTGTGTGTTTAGGACACATACCTCAGCAGTTGTTAAAAGTCCAATGTGTCTGCACTCTTGTGTGTTTAGGACACATACCTCAGCAGTTGTTAAAAGTCCAATGTGTCTGCACACTTGTGTGTTTAGGACACATACCTCAGCAGTTGTTAAAAGTCCAATGTGTCTGCACTCTTGTGTGTTTAGGACACATACCTCAGCAGTTGTTAAAAGTCCAATGTGTCTGCACTCTTGTGTGTTTAGGACACATACCTCAGCAGTTGTTAAAAGTCCAATGTGTCTACACTCTTGTGTGTTTAGGACACATACCTCAGCGGTTGTTAAAAGTCCAATGTGTCTGCACTCTTGTGTGTTTAGGACACATACCTCAGCAGTTGTTAAAAGTCCAATGTGTCTGCACTCTTGTGTGTTTAGGACACATACCTCAGCAGTTGTTAAAAGTCCAATGTGTCTACACTCTTGTGTGTTTAGGACACATACCTCAGCAGTTGTTAAAAGTCCAATGTGTCTACACTCTTGTGTGTTTAGGACACACACCTCAGCGGTTGTTAAAAGTCCAATGTGTCTGCACTCTTGTGTGTTTAGGACACATGCCTCAGCAGTTGTTAAAAGTCCAATGTGTCTGCACTCTTGTGTGTTTAGGACACATACCTCAGCAGCTGTTAAAACCCCAATGTGTCTGCACTCTTGTGTGTTTAGGACACATACCTCAGCAGCTGTTAAAAGTCCAATGTGTCTACACTCTTGTGTGTTTAGGACACATACCTCAGCAGTTGTTAAAAGTCCAATGTGTCTGCACTCTTGTGTGTTTAGGACACATACCTCAGCAGTTGTTAAAAGTCCAATGTGTCTGCACTCTTGTGTGTTTAGGACACATACCTCAGCAGTTGTTAAAAGTCCAATGTGTCTGCACTCTTGTGTGTTTAGGACACATACCTCAGCAGTTGTTAAAAGTCCAATGTGTCTGCACTCTTGTGTGTTTAGGACACATACCTCAGCAGTTGTTAAAAGTCCAATGTGTCTGCACTCTTGTGTGTTTAGGACACATACCTCAGCAGTTGTTAAAAGTCCAATGTGTCTGCACTCTTGTGTGTTTAGGACACATACCTCAGCAGTTGTTAAAAGTCCAATGTGTCTGCACTCTTGTGTGTTTAGGACACATACCTCAGCAGTTGTTAAAAGTCCAATGTGTCTGCACTCTTGTGTGTTTAGGACACATACCTCAGCAGTTGTTAAAAGTCCAATGTGTCTGCACTCTTGTGTGTTTAGGACACATACCTCAGCAGTTGTTAAAAGTCCAATGTGTCTGCACTCTTGTGTGTTTAGGAAATAAGCCCCCAACTCACATCTCAGAAGCAATCAGCTTTAAGAAACAAGACTGGACAATTTATGCAGGGCCTGTCGCTGCTGTGTTTGAGCCTGTCTGTTCTGCTGCTGTCAGCTCTACGTTCTGCCAGATTTGGGGATTTTCTTTTGGTTTTCTTTGAATACGTTCAGTGTCATTTGGTAATCAAGAGGGCTCTTGTTGTTTTTGATCGTTAATTCAAAGCCTTTACAACTTTTGTTTCTGTTCATGATTTTGACGACCAGGGGTTTTGGCAAAAACTGTTTTGTAATACCACTTTCTCAGGGTTTTTTCGTTGCTCACAAATGGAGTCAATGGACAATGGATTGTTGTTACCTTGTTTGAAATCTGTATTGTGTGTTTCAAACAAACATGAATGCAGGTCTGTAATTTGTTATTGACAGGTGAGAGAGGTGGCGTATTTTTTTTTATTATTATTATTTTTTAAATCTCTGCAGTCTCCACCAGAGTTTTTTTTTGTCCTTTTCGGGTCCTTTGCAGATGGAGAGATGTGGCTAGAAAGACCTACTTCACTGGCTAATTTATGAGCAGTCTTATTTATTTGAAGCTACAATCATGTTGAATTGATCTGGTTGAACTTGAAAGTCTCCTGAGAGAAAAGTGGTTGTTGATTTCAGGTGAGCTAATTATATTCCTATAATTAACCTACGGTATTCCCTATTGGTTGCTATATCGACTCTTATGGTAAGCAATGAGCTACAGTGCTTCACAATATTCCTTGGATTTTATTGCCATGTATGTACCGCTATATGCTCACTTTATGAAAGCTTTTCAGTGGAAATTATTCATTTTACAACATAACACACTTAAGGACATTATTTACTGTGATCATAGGTCCTTACAGTGTAAGTGCTGCTGTCAGTTCTTGCATTCAATTCAATTCAACTTTATTAATCCACAAGTTCAATATGGTTACTTGAATGCATCATTGCCACTCTTACAGTCACAGCAAAGACTGTCCTTTTGATTGTTACTGCTACAGTATAGTCGATGACACTAATCCCACCAACTGAACATCACAGAAGAAGCATCCAGCTAATCCCACCAACTGAACACCACAGAAGAAGCATCCAGCTCCTCTCTGCTCACTTGACATAGTTCACGTCTGAGGGCCTGGTTCGCTCTGTAGCTCACTCACGACTTCGCCCAACTGTCTTCCTCGGCTCCATCTCGAAATCCCTCCGCTTTTTTAACTGTGGCCCGACTCTGAAACGTGACTCGCTTTAAGTTCTGTGACCTCCACCTCTGAAAGGGGAGAGCGACTTTGCTGGATGTGCCGCACTTCTGATCCAGATCTCCTGGGAGTCTGAGTGCTCCTGGAGTTCTGGAGCAGGTGGGTTAGAGGAGGAGGAGGAGCGCTGCAGGCCGCGACAGGAGGGGGGTCAGCTCCGAGCAGAACCTCAGAGAGCTGAAGGTCACTTCCTCACCGGCGACGGTCAGTAGGAGGTGCTGTTTTTGAACACTTACCGGTCGCTTTCCGTCTAGCAACAGTTGTCACTCTGCCAAGTCTCTGTCAAGCTCCTCTTAATTTGGTGTCAGATAGTATTACAGCATCACCGTCATAGAGGCTTATATTAAAACTTTGCTACAGTGTCTAAGAATGCCCCGTACACTTCTTCTGCAGACGCTGCTTGTTGTTTTCATATCCTACTGTGTGTCAGATCATTGAGTTGGGGGGGGCTTCTGGGCAGCAGCTTTGTGATAATGACTTCGTGTGTGTGTGGGCTCAGAGCGTCTTTGGGCTGGTCTCCACAGGCCAGAGTTTAGGCTCATATATTATAGCCAGCGCCCCCTACTGTCTGTCAGCTGGTCCAACCTGGCTGGACTTCAACTCAACTGGCCGCCAGCGACGTTCAGGCCATTAAAGACCAGCACTTATTGATTCCACATAGCATGTTTCCTGTATGGTAGAAGAGTTTCTTTTTTCTTCCCAGTATCGAGTTTTTACGAGTTCGCAGCATTGCCGTACGTTTCTATTGATTTCACACCGTGTCCTTGCCTAATCAATGCAGAGTTAAAGCATAGCTACCGTGTGTCGCCTCAGACACATTCATTATGTTCACATACTCCATGGGTGCCCTAAAGGGCCAGTTACTGTTATCCCTGCTTTACCGCTCAGGTCATCTGCTCAATGATCAGCAGGAAATTCAGCCTCCGTCCCACTAGGTTGCAGTAGGTCCATTTTTCGAACTGAAAATAGAACTGGTCTCCACTTTCTACAGAGGCAATTTCTTCGTGAAATTAAACTAGTTTTTTTGTGAACCTCTCGCTTTCTTCAACTTTCTTTTTTCAGTTGTTTTGTCCTGGCGGTTGGCAGTTAGAAGAGCTTGTTTGTTGATTTTGTTGGACTAGTTTGTTCTATTTGCATTTGCATGGCAGTATTTATTTATTTATTTATTTAATTCTGTTCCGGCTTTAAACCCATTTTGTAAATTAGCTTTTCAAAAGTGCTGTAAGTTAGTTGTCGTTGTTGTTGTTGTCGTTGTTGTCGTTGTTGTTTGTTTGTTTCTCCCTTTCTCTATTTGAATAAGAATAAATTGCAGGAATAAATTCTAAGTCAATGCAACTCAAATTCATTCAACTCGAACCCAATTATTCTATTAGGGAGAAGCAATTTGGATACACACAGTAGGCTCAGAGTAAACCACACAGATAGACAGACGTATACATACTCTCTCTTTCTCTCTCTCTCTCTCTCCCTCTCTCTGACACACACACACACACACACACACACACACAGACGTACACACACACACTTGATGGTTGGTAGCTCCTACAGGGGGGGGGGGGGGGGTCTCTGTCAGATTGGTTCCAGATGCTTTTCTGTGTGTGTGTGTGTGTGTGTGTGTGTGTGTGTGTGTGTGTGTGTGTGTGTGTGTGTGTGTGTGTGTGTGTGTGTGTGTGTGTGTGTGTGAGAGAGTGAGAGTGAGAGAGTAAGAGAAAGAGAGGATCAATCTGCATATTAGAGTGTATCTATCTGTGTCCATGGGTATATCTCTTTATTTTTGTCTATACGTCTGTTTCTCCTTTTCTGTGTGTGTGTGTGTGTGTGTGTGTGTGTGTGTGTGTGAGAGAGAGAGTGAGTGTGTGTGCGTGCGTGTGTGCGTTTGTTTGGTGAGTGTGTGTGTGCGTGTGCATGCATGTGTGTGTGAGAGAGGGAGACAGAGGGCGATCATGATCCAGTGTATAGGATATTGGACTTGGCAGTATGGAATTTAGTTAATTCCTCTAGCTAGTCTTCTAGCTTGATTAAATAATCGCTGATTTAATGCAAGCCAGTGTGTATATCTGTCTGTGTGTGTGTGTGTGTGTGTGTGTGTGTTTCTTGTGTATTTCTAGGCGTGTGCATGTCTCTGTGTTAAAAGCAGGGCTGACTTACTGTTTAAGTGAATTAAATGTAATTTCATTTTGAAAGACTTTGTTTAGAAAGCCCTCTTTTTTTAATGTATTTGAGAGCGCAGGGCGCCTCAGTCTATTTCTCTCTTCCCTCTCTCTCTCTGTGGCCGCGCTAAAAAACACAGCCTAACATATTTAAGAGCCTTGACATTTTGAATTTGACTGCGTTTAGTTTTCAGTCACCAGGCCCGTGGCACACCAGGCCCGTGGCACACCAGGCCCGTGGCACACCAGGCCCGTGGCACACCAGGCCCACGGCACACCAGGCCCGTGACACACCAGGCCCACGGCACACCAGGCCCACGGCACAAAAGGACAAAGCCAATGTCAAAAGATTCATTCCAAATGAGATTGGCACCATTTGAAAAATGTGACCTCCTGCTCTTAAAAAGTGACCGATTTCCACAAATTCTAGAACAAATGATGCTATACTCAGTATAATACATGATACAAATGATGCTATACTCAGTATAATACATGATACAAATGATGCTATACTCAGTATAATACATGATACAAATGATGCTATACTCAGTATAATACATGATACAAATGATGCTATACTCAGTATAATACATGATACAAATGATGCTATACTCAGTATAATACATGATACAAATGATGCTATACTCAGTATAATACATGATACAAATGATGCTATACTCAGTATAATACATGATACAAATGATGCTATACTCAGTATAATACATGATACAAATGATGCTATACTCAGTATAATACATGATACAAATGATGCTATACTCAGTATAATACATGATACAAATGATGCTATACTCAGTATAATACATGATACAAATGATGCTATACTCAGTATAATACATGATACAAATGATGCTATACTCAGTATAATACATGATACAAATGATGCTATACTCAGTATAATACATGATACAAATGATGCTATACTCAGTATAATACATGATAC
>NC_139643.1:27473125-27490625 GCF_964638095.1 Poromitra crassiceps | reverse complement strand
CTGCGGCAGCTGGCTGGTTTGTACCAAAAACTAAACTAGACACCGAGCTAAGAAGCTAATGGCTATGTGTCTAAATAATCAATGTCCAATCACAGCGTCTGCTAAACAGCCAGCCGCTGCTGTACGTTTGGGCTCCACTGAGTCTAAATTTGCTTTCAAACAAATTGGAAGAGGGAAGAGGTGGAGGAGAGCAGCTGAACATGCAGCACTTCAGAGTCCAGAACCTCCAACGTCCATCGGCCCTGGAACACACCATACACACAACACTTGACCCCAAAACACTGACGTTGCATAGGAAGATGTCCATGGCATCAGTTGGAAAAGTTTTTGTCCGAATATTTTCTCTGAAAAGCAGTTGTTCATTATTTTCTTTGCTAATGCTTTGGAAGTGAAATACTATCAGAGATGTACTATGTGAGCGAGCTGTAACTCCACCTCTGGGTTTCGGCTCCCTCGTATACAGGAGGTAAAGTGTGTTGCAGAAGTCCAGCGGCTCAGTAGGGACCTGCATCCTCCCACTCGTTACAGGCCCTGAGCTCCCGTTACGCGGGTTGTGCTGGACGTTACAGGCCCTGAGCTCCCGTTACGCGGGTTGTGCTGGACGTTACAGGCCCCGAGCTCCTGTTACGCAGGGGTTGTGCTGGACATGACTCTACTTCACACTGTTTAATAGGCTCTGCACTGCCTCCAGTGGCTGATTTGACCACTAATGACCCTCCCTCTGACTGATGAGCCTATACGCTGCAAATCAAACGATGCATACTATTAGTTTAGTTCATGTATATTCTGTGAAACCTGCTGTGAAAAAGTCATATTGTGCTAAAAGTATATTTGATTTGGGGGGTGTGTGTGTGTGTGTGTGTGTGTGTGTGTGTGTGTGTGTGTGTGTGTGTGTGTGTGTGTGTGTGTGTGTGTGTGTGTGTGAGGGGTGAGTTAGTGTTTCTCTAACAGACCATCGCGGAGCACTCACAGTGGGCCGGGCCCATGGTGTGAGAAATATGATGGAATAAATCCACTTTACCATCGAAGTCTGGGGAAATGTCTATAGAAGTATAGAATTTAATTAGACTCCGTGAATTACACATGAGTTAAAGAGCCAATCTGGACTTCAGTTGACTTTTGGGCTAACTCATCTCACACATATTCCTGAAGAGTTTAGGGTCTTTTCAACATGTGGCTCAGTGGTAGTAGAGCTGTCGCCTCACAGCTAGAAGGTCCTGGGTTCGATTCCCACCTGGGACGCTGTGAGCGCTGAAGGAGTGCGTGCCCGTCCGCATGTCCTCGGGTGGGGTCGTCAAAAGGGCCTTTCTGTGTGCATGTTCTCCCCGTGCCCCCTGGGGGTTTCCTTCATATAGGAACCCCTCACCAAAAACATGCAATATCCTTGTCGTCGCTGAAGTGGTGCCTCCTCTGGTCGTTAAGGGCACCTGTTCGGAGGGAGGGGAACTGGTTGGAATAGCGTGATCCTCCCACGTGCTATGTCCTACCAGTGAAGCTTCCCCTCTCAGGTGAAAAGAAGCGGCTGGCTAACTGCCCATGTCTCGGAGGAAGCATGGAACCAGTTTCGGCCCACCCCCGATCGACAGAGGGTGGAGCAGCAACCAGGATAAATAAATTAAAATTAGCACTAATGGGGGATAAAAATTGGATAAAAGATTGGGGGGGGGGGTCTTTTCATCTTGAGTTACTCACCAGCCTGTTCTCCTGACTGAGCTTTCCAAGCCTCGCTGTCTGTGACAGATCCATGTTGAGCCTTTACATAATTGACCTTTTTTTTTAATGAAAAGCTCCGCTAATACATTTGTGAAAGAGCACAAAAAGTTTGAATCCACTAAATCATTTTGTTCATAAAGCGAGCGGCCTGACCAGAGTGCTGCGCTGCAATTATGCAACCAGCTTTAGAGAGCTTTTAGAGGATGACAAGCTATCAGCGTTTCCTCCTTCCTGCCCCTGCGGATGTCCTTGGTTCAACCCGTGGGTTCTCATCTGCTGCTCCAATCACGTCCCACCTCCCTCCGCTCTTGGCAATCTTCACGACAACCATATTTTATACCCCATAATAAAAGTTTGATACGCTCTACACACATTATTAGAGAGGATAGCAGCTAGTAAAACACTTGAGACTGAGAGAGGGGGAGAGATATGACTATAAAGGGGAGACCGAGGTAGAGAGACAAAGAAAGGGGGAGAGAGAAGGGAGAGATGAGATGGAGAACCAGGGAGGATGCGTGTGCCGTTGAGTGACAGATAGAGGGAGACAGAGAGACAGATTAGGAAAGAAATGCGCACGGGAAAAGCAGGACGAATGTACGTGTGTACGTGTGCGTGTGTGCGTGCGCGCGTGTGTGTGCGTGTGTGTGCGTGCGTGTGTGTGTGTGCATGCGTGTGCGTGTGTGTGTGCGCGCGTGCGTGTGTCTGTGTGTGTGTGCGTGTGTGCGTGTGTGTGTGTGTGTGTGTGGTTGGTATAGTAGGCATCACAGATCAATCCTAGCTGTTAAATTAGCAGCACAGTACACAGTTATTTACTGCAGCTGTTATTTGGTGGAGAAAATATTTCATAAGCCTGGAACGAAGTCAAACCGTTGCCATTGCATCGTAAAATATCCCAAATAAATGGCATCAATGAGATTGTGAAATTTCCTCAAGATATTTTATCTGGAAATTTGTTTTCAACCCTATTTGTCTGATTGTCCGCAGCATATCTAAAAAACCTGTGAAACATATTAGAGACCATATCAAACGGAAATGATATGGAAAAGCTGAAAATAGAATAATTGGAGATGCTGGATTTCTGCAAAAATAGTGACAACATATTACAAGGACCCAACAGAGTGATGTAGTCTCTCACCCAGAGATCCAGACACATGAATGCATAGTATCACTGAGAGAGAGAGAGAGAGAGAGAGAGAGAGAGAGAGGGAGGCAGCAGAGAAAGAGGAAGGGGTGGAGGAGAGAGAGGCTTTAGAGAAACAGAGATCGTGAGAGAGAGAGGAAAGGGTACATGAGATGTGGATTATTTTAGGGGCACTCTGTCTTTGATCCTCCCTTCTCCATCCCTGCTTCTGCTCCTTTTTGATGCCCTCCTTTCCTCCTCCTTTCCCTCTCTCTCTCTCTCCTATCATCCCTCCCTCTTCTTCCCTCCCTCGCTCGCCCTCCCAGCTGATATTTGTAAAGTTGTTAGATGTAGCATTTTTAACCACAATTATATCAGCGTCACATTCATTCTGATATCTTGGTCTAATAATTACCATTAACAAATGGGACCATCGTGGAAACGGATGGGCTCTATTTCACTCCAGTGCTGCTGTTGGTGATTCTGAAATTTAAGACCACATTTCCCAGAAAGCCTCTTGCTTATAACCAACTGAAACTGTGCTGGTGATTTATGTGATGTTAAACTGCCACACGGCAGCTTCCAGGCTGCTGCTGCTGCTAGCTGTCAACTGGCCCTGATGCTGTAAGAGGTACAGGTAGCTATTGTAGCATGATTGATACAAGCCATACTGAGAAAGACACACACGCGCAGTCGCGCACACACACACGCACGCACACACACACACACACACACGCACACACACGCACACACACACACACACACACACACACACACACACACAAAATGCGTGGACACTTGCTTGGAGAGACACACATTAATGAATGCATGAATACAGATACACACGTGCACGTGCACGCACACACGCACACACACACACACACACACACACACACACACACACACACACACACACACACACACACACACACACACACACACACACACACACACAGAGAAATAAATCATTCTACTGGAGCCCAGCATGGACATAGAATTCATTTTGAAAAGCATGAGAGGTTTATTTTTTTCTTGAAATTGAAGTTTTCACTTTTTCTTTTCTGCTTTCCACCCATTTAAACTCCTTCATCCCTTTATTCCATGTATTTTCTCTCTCTCATTCCTTCCCTCTTGCTCCATTGCTCGCTCTCTCTCTCTCTCTCTCTCTCTCTCTCTCTCGCTCTCTCTCTCTCTCTCTCTCTCTCTCTCTCGCTCTCTCTCTCTCTCTCTCTCTCTCTCTCTCTCTCGCTCTCTCTCTCTCGCTCTCTGTCTCTCTCGCTCTCTCTCTCTCTCTCTCTCTCTTGCTCTCTCTCGCTCTCTCTCTCTCTCTCTCTCGCTTTCCGTGTTGCTTGCTCGTTTTCTGGGCATCTTTTTTTACTCTCTCTCAGGTGATTGGTTTTCCTCTGCCAGGATGCATGTCAAAAGCTCTGAATCACACCATCTCTCTCTCTCTCTCTCTCTCTCACACACACACACACACACACACACACACACACACATGCACGCTCACACATATTCAGACAGCAAGGGATATCAGGGGAATTATGGAGACATGCAAGAGTTCCTCGCACACTCATATACACACATGCGCGCTCACACACACACACACACGCACACATGCACACATGCACACACACACACACACACACGCACACACACACACACACACACACACACACACACACACACGCACACACACACACACACACACTGCAAGGCTCCAGAACTTGCTAGCTTCCCTCCCAGTAAGTGAAATATTGAGGGTTCAGACAGGTTAATGAAACATTAGTGAAGGTAAACACAAATCAAGCTGCTTCCTGGTAACTCGACTACAACTAAGAATATCAACAGACGCACAGCAAGGCAGTGTCTCCTCTCCAAAAGGGAGCTTTTCAATTGTACATGTATGTACATTGTATGTACATTCTATGTACCTTGTATGTACATACAATGTATGTTGTGAGGAGGTCAGTGTGTGCAATGTGTTTAGAGAGAGCCTCTGTTATGTTGACAGGATGGCAGTCTGGCTTTTTGAGTCATTACTCTGGAGTTGAAGTGCAGAAAGCTTCAAACTGCATCTGTTTATCTTACTCGCAGGAAAACTCATTTCTCTGGGTCTGCGTCTGCGTCTGGACCTCTTCACTTTCTTGTGTGGAGGTCGACTTCTGTCGCGCATTTACAATCATCAGTCAAGTTTCATTTTCATTCTAATAAAGAACAAGTCTGCTGAAGTCTGTGGGGAAAAAATACTGTTTGTTTTCTCCTGTGGAGAGGTCGACTTTCATCTATTCAGGAAAAAACCACGAGTGAAGTTTCATTAGGGACTGTGAACCCCAAGAGGTGTACGAAAAGTGAGGGGCACTTTCACTATTCTGCTTCCCTGAATGCCTGCTTCACTATTCTGCTTCCACAATACCTGCTTCACTATTCTGCTTCCCCAATGCCTGCTTCACTATTCTGCTTCCCCAATGCCTGCTTCACTATTCTGCTTCCCCAATGCCTGCTTCACTATTCTGCTTCCCCAATGCCTGCTTCACTATTCTGCTTCCCCAATGCCTGCTTCACTATTCTGCTTCCCCAATACCTGCTTCACTATTCTGCTTCCCCAATGCCTGCTTCACCATTCTGCTCCCCCAATGTCTGCTTCACTATTCTGCTTCCCCAATGCCTGCTTCACTATTCTGCTTCCCCAATGCCTGCTTCACTATTCTGCTTCCCCAATGCCTGCTTCACCATTCTGCTCCCCCAATGCCTGCTTCACTATTCTGCTCCCCCAATGCCTGCTTCACTATTCTGCTTCCCCAATGCCTGCTTCACTATTCTGCTTCCCCAATACCTGCTTCACTATTCTGCTCCCCCAATGCCTGCTTCACTATTCTGCTTCCCCAATGCCTGCTTCACTATTCTGCTTCCCCAATGCCTGCTTCACTATTCTGCTTCCCCAATACCTGCTTCACTATTCTGCTTCCCCAATACCTGCTTCACTATTCTGCTCCCCCAATGCCTGCTTCACTATTCTGCTTCCCCAATGCCTGCTTCACTTTTCTGCTCCCCCAATGCCTGCTTCACTATTCTGCTCCCCCAATGCCTGCTTCACTATTCTGCTTCCCCAATACCTGCTTCACTATTCTGCTTCCCCAATGCCTGCTTCACTATTCTGCTTCCCCAATGCCTGCTTCACTATTCTGCTTCCCCAATGCCTGCTTCCCCAATGCCTGCTTCACTATTCTGCTCCCCCAATGCCTGCTTCACTATTCTGCTCCCCCAATGCCTGCTTCACTATTCTGCTTCCCCAATGCCTGCTTCACTATTCTGCTTCCCCAATACCTGCTTCACTATTCTGCTTCCCCCAATGCCTGCTTCACTATTCTGCTTCCCCCAATGCCTGCTTCACTATTCTGCTTCCCCCAATGCCTGCTTCACTATTCTGCTTCCCCAATGCCTGCTTCACTATTCTGCTCCCCCAATGCCTGCTTCACTATTCTGCTTCCCCAATGTCTGCTTCACTATTCTGCTCCCCCAATGCCTGCTTCACTATTCTGCTTCCCCAATGCCTGCTTCACTATTCTGCTCCCCCAATGCCTGCTTCACTATTCTGCTTCCCCAATGCCTGCTTCACTATTCTGCTCCCCCAATGCCTGCTTCACTATTCTGCTTCCCCAATGCCTGCTTCACTATTCTGCTCCCCCAATGCCTGCTTCACTATTCTGCTTCCCCAATGCCTGCTTCACTATTCTGCTTCCCCAATACCTGCTTCACTATTCTGCTTCCCCAATGCCTGCTTCACTATTCTGCTTCCCCAATACCTGCTTCACTATTCTGCTTCCCCAATGCCTGCTTCACTATTCTGCTTCACTTCAGAGGTAACTGCATTTCTAAACCTGCTTGTGTAAGTTAGTTTAGTGCCTTTTATTTGTCCTGATTGTGCTGTACAAATAGTTATGAATTTAGGATATTACTGAAAGCATGAGTTTTGTTATGTGCTTAAAAACAAGCTGTCAGTGAAGTTTGGGTATTTAGACCATACTTGATTCATTCAACTTCATTCACATCAGATGTAGCAGCTCCCCCTTGTGGCTAGGGCAAAATGTGCAGCGCTCAGCAGACCTGGATACGTTCTTAATCTGTGTTTTAGCATGTCAGTAATAATTAAAGGGTATGAATTCTATGAAATGTAGTCCATCCATTATTTAAACCTTAATAACTTTTTAAACCGTTGCCAAGTGAATGTTTGCTGAGCATGCATTTTAAGCATGCCTGCTTTGCATTCATAATAGCACACATGGTAGCTGCAGTTACCCCTCTACTGTAGACCATATCTCCATTGGAGGCACTTTACAGTAGTTTCTGAAGGAAATGTGACTTATTGTTAGTAATTCACTTCCAACACCCACATGTCAAGTGTTTGTGCTTTCAAACTGGCAACCTGGTGGTCAAAAGCTTGGCTGTCTGCTGTTAACCTCCCCTCTTTCTTTTTCTTTTTTCAAAACAAAACTGTGAGCGCAAACTGTCAGTAATAAAATCAGAATGACGTGTTCACCGCTGACATGAAAAACTCTCAAAACAGGAAATGTGGTACCTAGCCGCAGGGTTATGTGGAGGCGTGGGTGTGTTTATTCTGTTCTCTCAGTTGTTATAATTTATTTCGATCTCAGACATCTAAATAAGATAAAGCAGAAAAGTGGGAAGCACATAATTGAACACTAACGTCTCTCTTCTCTTCTCTCCTCTCTTCTTTCATCTCTTTTTTTCCCCTCTAGACACCCAGACCTCTAAACATCATCAAGCAGAACAACGGCGAACAGATCATCCGACGCCGAACCCGGAAACGCCTCAACCCCGATTCGCTGACGGCGGAAAACCCCGCTCCCAAGCAGCAGCGAATCACCGGCGACGAGCGCATGAACGGGGAGGAGCCGGACAGGAGCTGTCCGCCAATCAAGAATCAGCAGCCGTCCCCTCGCTCGCGATCGCCGCGATCCACTCAAGCCTTCTTAGCCAATCAAACGTTGGAGATCCACCGCCGCATGCCTCCCCTCCTCCTCCCTTCCCACCCGCCTTCCTCGTTAATACCCGAGGGCAATGGGAGCATCGTTGAGGGAGGGATCACGTCGAAAGTAGAGGGCGGCAAAGGAGGAGGGGGGTCAGAAAGAGGGAGTCCAATTGAAAAGTACATGCGTCCATCTAAACCGTCCAGTTATTCTCCTCCTGGCTCACCCATTGAAAAGTACCAGTACCCCCTTTTCTCCTTGCCCCTCCCCTTAACCCTTTCACCTGACTTGTCCTCTGAATCCGATTGGCTCAGGTTCTGGACCAAGTACAAGATGGCAGCCACCTCCGGGGTTCCCGGGGCAATCGGTAACCTTAGCAACCCCGGAAGCCTTGGAAATAACGCGCATTATCTCGGCGCGATGGTGGCGCCGATACAGCATCATCAGCAAAGCTACACGGTGCCTTACTGCGCCTCTCCCTACTCCCCTCTCCCTCCTCCCCCAGCTCCTCCCCACTACCCCCCTCCCCCTCTCCATCCCCAAGCCTCTTCATCCTCGTCGTCGATAGAAAACGATGCTCCTTTGGATCTCGCAATCAGACAAAGAGATACGCACGCGAACGCCGCCAGTACACACGTGTCAACGAATGGCTCGGAAAGGAGAATGCAGGAGTCGCCGCTTGCCGAGAGGAAGACCGAGAACTGGAAAGGGGAGAGAGATGAAACGGAGAGGATGGAGGAAGAAGGGAAGCAGAGGGAGGAGACAGGAAAGGAAGAAAAGGATCAATTGCCGACATCAAGAAGTCCGTTGAGCGTCGCATCGAGCCGTGCAATGGTGGAGGCGGCCACGCAGGATGACCTGACCAATCGCTGCATCCACTGCGGGATCTACTTCCTGGACGAGGTCATGTATGCGCTGCACATGAGTTGCCATGGCGACGGGGGGCCGTACCAGTGCAGTTTCTGTCTCCACGTGTGTTTAGATCGTTATGATTTCACCACACACATCCAGAGGGGCCTACACAGATACACGGAAAAAACATCAACACAGAGAGGTCCCGTGCAAGAGGGCAACATTCAAAAAGTAACGATGATGTCGGAGAGCAAATGTCAAAATGAAATGATGTCAGAGGAACAAGATGCCAGCGACCGCGAGGACGCCATAGGCGAGAGTGATGACGTCATAGGGGCATGTCACGAGGACAAAGTAAAAGAAGTTACTGGCGTTGACGTCGCCAACGACGACGTCGTCACTGGAGATGAAGAGAGAGAGGAAACGGGAGAGGTCCATGACGTCACAAACCAGGAATCGGGAGACAAGATGGCGACAGATAGTGGCAATGACCTCACAGAGGTGGCAGATGTCACGGCCGCCGCTAAGTGTCAAAAACCCGACGAGAGCTCAGCGAGTAATTAAGTGGTCATGTGATTCACACAAACCTTCAACGACACATTGGATTGGATGAATAAGCTTTCTGCCTGCACATTCCCGGAGGCCAGCCCCCGACAGAAGGGCCTGTCCTGGCCACTAAACGGAACACATCCTAACGCTGGAAGCACACGGCTGTCATGTTGTTGAAAATTATTGTAGAATTGGTTCTGAACTCTGCTGCAGGATAGTGTGGAGAAATAACCTCAATCCTGTTTTTGAGTGACGGTCACTTGACAGCTCTGTGGCAGGTCCTTGACATTGGAGTGTAGACAGAAATCACCTGTAATAACAGCTACTTCATGTACTTTCTAAATAAGAGGATTGAAAGTTGGACTGCTCTTGTATCTACTGTTATGGTCTGATTTTAGTTTGAGGAGCTCAGCACTTGCACAGCTACCATACAGCAGAGCAAAAAATACTAGAAGCAAAAAAAAAAACTTTTACTGAACTGAACTGATCTGTTATGCCCCATGGTCAACTGAACTACTCTGGGTCCGAGCTGGTCCAAACTAGTTTCATGCATTATTCAGACTGGTTTCTCTTGGTACAACCAGATCTAATCTGGTTAGAATTTGTTTGTTCTGGTCCAGAGTATGTGTTTTGACTGTTTTCCGCTGTATACATGAAATGGATCTATACCTACCAAAACTGATTTGGACTGGTGGGAACTGGTCAGAAGTAAAGCAGTTGAGTACGGCTGGTTTGACCCTGGTACAAAAGGATGGGTTGGTTTCCTTCACTCGCTTGCTACGCTTTCTAGGATGAACGCAGAACGAGCACCACCGCAAAGTGGCCCAGCATGGGAGAAGCCGCATCAAGTCAAACACAGTACGAGTGTACTGTCCAAACGAGCTTCAACTGTTTTGAAACTGCTCAAAACTGCTTTTTGAACTGGTTTAATGTGACCAGAAACTTGTTTGTACTGCTCAGAACCAGTTTTAACTGGTCAAAACCGGTTTAATTCCGGAATGAAGTGTTCTGTTTTGTCCGTTTGGATGGAACCAAGTGACATTATTTTCTACCTTCCTCCGTGCCATGATACTAGCTATGTGCCTGGCTGCCTGCCTAATAGAACAACCGACTATTAACCTGCTTAACATTTATATTAATAATAAAAAAAAATGTAATAATAATACTGATGATGTTATAGTACAAAACATGCAATTTGCTACATTTTCCTATATATGATGTTATTTTGTAAAGGCAAAGAATGCTTTTTTGCAGGAAATGGTACTATAATAAGTAGTCCTTACTTTATTTTGTTTTTTATTCCGTTTTGTTTTTGAGCTGTTTGTTGTTTGTGTTGTTACGGAGACTTGTTACCTTGACGACAGCAGTCTAACAGAGATGGTACAGCGAAAGAGGGGGTTGTGTGTGCGTGTGTATTTGTGTAATTGCGTATGTGTGTGTAACTGCGTCTGCAGGATCAAAGGATGTGTCCGTCCCCTAATGATGATGTAAACAGAATGAAGGCTTGCGATTGGTGTTTCAGTCCTCAGGGGTCACACGGGTTGCACACCAACCCACCTGTCTCATAGCATGTGACATGTATTTTTTACATGTCGATAGGTCCCATGGTTTTAAAGCATGTTGCATAATATGTTCTCTTATGTATGTTCTTCTCGTGTGATTTATGTGTTAATAGGTCACATGGTCTTAGCATGTAATATAATTTTACTGTATGTACTTAACATGTTGCTAGGTCACATGGTCTTAGAGAGAGACTTAGGATATTAGAGAGGTGGATTCTGATTTTGTCAAAAGAAGCTATTGTTTAGGTTAACAGTATGATTTGCCCTGTATCGAGGCTACAAAGCTACTTACCTATAGGGTTTTATTCAGCTTGCCTTAGTGCAGTAACACTTGGGAAGGTTACCGCTGTGAGTGAGTTCCCTGTTAGGGACGGGAACAGTTACAGTACACAATGAAACGTCTTGTCACAGGAAAATTAGACGATGCCATTGGAAAGTCACTTCTAACTAATCCAATGATCCACCTTTGGATTGTCAACCAGGCTTTTAGATGCTCTTGAGGTTTCAATACCTGAGTCTCTCTTTTAGACCCAATTCTACAGTTCTCATTGTTGAGTTTCCTTGTTGGGAGAATCAGAGTCATCATGACATGTACAGGTTATTATCGAAGGCCTTCAAAAGTCTCCCCATGCGCCAGAACGGAGCCCTGCGATGGCCATCTCTCTATTTGTATCAAGAAGAGAATCTGTCCTCCAGCCCTGCTGCCTTAGTTGCTAGGAAACACAAATTTCACCAAGGGACTCTTTAGGAGGGAAATAGTGGTTGAATAGATCGATGGAAAGGAGTGAAAGAAAGGAACGAAGTAACAACCTTAAGGAAAGACGTAACATATTTTTCTATGCTTTTGCAAAAGACGAATGAGAAATATTCCCCCTAGTGCCTGGTAACTTGTACAGTTTTTCTAACAGGTATGTATGTATGTCTGTCAATCAGAAAAATATGTAAGTCAGGAGTCATATATCATTCAAAGAGAATGCTATTTTGATTTCAATAGTTTGAGTTACCAGAGTCATTGGTTATGACGCGTGGTTTTAGCCGAGCTGTCTGATTGGTCAGATACATGTTCGAACTGCTTTATCAGCCCATGAGAAAGACCCAGTTGTGCTTTTTCTTATGCGTGTACTGTACACTACTTTGAAGAAGACAACGTCTGTATGAGGCATAATACCCATAAGGCATAAGTTTATTAATGTCCAGTGATCAGTTTTCTAGAGGAGACCATTTTGCCAGCACACGGTGGAAATTCAATCTTCATGACACTGGGACCAGATTTCTTTGTAAAAACACTTTTTGTTTGAAGGCCAAGCGAACAGAAAAAGAAAGTCCGTGGACTTTGCAAGACTGGAGTGCTGGTCCCCATGATGTCAACCAATAAGTTATGTAGCTGTTATTCTTCACCTTAAAACCTTCTACTTTGCAGACCTTGTATAGATGAGGCAATATTGATTTCCAAACTCCTTAATCATTGATTGTGATGTCAAGTAGAGGTGAAGTTGTCTGCGTTTCCCTGTGCTGCAGACAGCAGTGCGCTGATCCGTGCGTTATGCCTTACCAGCTCTGTCATAGAAACAGCCAAGAAGCCTGTCTTAACAGTCCCACCAGCCCCATCCTAAACTGTGCTACGACAGCATCAAAGCCAGTCTGTGCCACCTGATGTCTGACGTGTGCCCCGCCCACTCTGTGCCACCTGACTTCTGACGTGTGCCCCGCCCACTCTGCTGTGTGAGACTGGAAGCTGTGTCTGCGTTAGTTTGGCCTAACACTTGGACACATCTAATGGCTCTAATATTAATCTCACAGTTGTCACGTGAAGACTTCTCAACTCCATTCTTGAAGTTGCACTTGAAAAAAGCGCCTTTGACAGTTGGCTGACTACATAAGTTCCATCATGCCAGGACTCGTGAAACCCATTCAAAACTCATTTTGTTTTTTTTTGTACAGTAAATGGTCCGTTTTTCTTCAAAACTGAAACGTTTATCTGATCGTCTTTATTTCAGAAGACCCATTTTTTTTGTGTGAGATACAGTACAATGTCTTCATCTGACAGAACCAGTACACTGTGTGTAAAATGGTAGAGTGTTTCCTTTGTGCCAATATGCAAAGTTTTTTTTAAATTTGCATTTGTTTGAGTTATGGGCATCTCACAAGGGGCTGCTAGCAGAATAATAATAACGAAAAATGTTTACATTTGCAAATGTAGCAACAACAAAAAAGAAGACAAAAAAAATGAATGAAGCAATGCTTTCTCAAGGACAGAACGAGGGAAGGGTGCGAGGAGGATAAATGTTGAGATGGAAGGAGAGATGAGAGCCTTTGAAGAATAAATGGAGGGAAGGAGGGATGGATGAAGAGCGAGAGAGGAAGGGATCGATTGTTGCTTGTAGTGGCTGAAAGAGGGAGTTGTGTGTGTGTCCATATATCTGTGTATGCCTCTACTTACCCCCTCTCCCCCTCTTTCTCTCTCCTCCCCTCCTCTCTTTCCTGCATCCTCCCTTAAGATAACTGTCATATTGAAGGCATCCTCCATTGTTAGAGGGGTCATCTATACTTGCAGATGACAACAATTCGAAGATGACCTCATTGCCCCAAACTGGACCGGACCCTATGGGCTCGGGTCGGGCTGAATTTCTCACCTATAATTATTAATTGTAGGTTTTGTTGAGAAATATAATAATACGAGTTTTTGTCGCAATTTGGGGCTTTGATCAGATATGGGAGAGGCATTTTCCAGAACAACTTCATATACAAAATACAAAAAAAAAATCATTTCCCATTGATATTGATCATTTGATAAGCATTCATCACACACACACACACACATATCTCTGCCTGATGAAGCTCTAGGATTTGTCAATAGGTCAGAGACCAAATTCTAATGCCCAACGTTTTCCAATAGTTTTAGCTTTGAAGAAAAATCCACTCTCTGCATTGACTTGAGTTGAAAGTAAACGGAACATTATCCATATAGTGTTTTCATGTATTCTGCACACATTGTCGTATTGTCAGTGTCCTTCAGAACCCACACTTCTCCAAAGCGCTCCTTTTTATACCATAATTGCCAACTACCCATTGTCTCCCATGAGTCAATAAGCTTATATAATGCACTCTTAAAGGTCAAAATATGTTTTGTGTTGATGTGGGGAAAATGATTATTCTCACATCCTGGAAATACTTTACTGTGGGGGGGGGGGGGGGGGGGTAAGGCATTTTCACATTCTTAAGTACCTTATAAACGGTCTGGCCTGTTCTCAGACGCGTGGGAGACCATTTCAGCTGTCACTTACTGTAAGAAATAAAGAAATAGGCAATTTTGTTAAGGAATGAGTTTGGACAGGACACTGGTGATATGCCTTTGTTTTACTGCACCAGTAATGAGTCTATGTCTTAGGTTTGATGGCATTTCACATCAGCGTTTACATTGGGGGCCTTAAACAAGTGTTTTTAATTTGTCTCTATGTCAGAATGTGTGGATAGAAAATGATGCTGTTGCTTGCACTCCATTTATTATGTTCTTATTGCCAAGGAAGGGACAACACATACTGTGCACATGCACACACACACACACACACACACACACATACATACAAGCAGTGGTACGGATTTGAGTGTACATTTTGGGATGCGGTATCCGTGGGAGACGAGACCGATAAAGGCCAGTTTGTCATTGGTCAGACACACACACATGCACACTTACATGCACATGCACACATCAACTATGTACATTTAACCAATGTGTTTTATTAGAATTTTGTTTCTATTCAGTTGTATGGCTTTTATAGAAAAATGGGATTTTTTTTTTTTTTTTTTTTAGATTTTTTTCTCTCTCATGTTGTATTTTATTCCGCTACCTTTCTGTACGTTACATTGTTTTTTTTAGGTTTCATTTCATGCAAAAACAATTATTTCAACAACATATTTTGACAGCCAAGAAAAGTTTGTTACACAGCTAAACTTGAAGAATAATGTTGATGATGACGATGATGATGATAATAATTAATAAAAGTAATAACAAACATGCCGTATATGGACAATGGTTTCATTTGTGAGATACTTCATGAAGACGCACTGTCAATGCGGTATAAGCACTTGAAAAGGAAACGTCACGCATTTGACAGAATTCCATACGTGATTTCATATAGCATGTTAGTGGGAGATCGTGCCAGTTGTTTCACAGCGGTGCTATTAATCAGAACAGCAGCACTAAAGTCCGATCTCCTCTGCTGGTCTTCAGTCTGCCAGGCCCACTTAAAGCCCTGCTAGCTTTCCTCTGTAAATCCCACCATGTGTTAGCAGAGTGGACGGCTTCAGGGGGGAATCTCAGACAAGCCGAGGACTTTGTGAGCATGATGGGGCAAACAGGGTGAGATATTAACACCGGCAGAATGCCAGCTCGTTATAGATGTGGCTAATTCATTTGATGCAAGTTAATTGATCTTGTGATTTTTTTTTTACCATATCCACGGGACCGTTATTACATTGCAGAGATATGAGGAAAGTGTCAGCTTCAACCGGATGCTAATTTCTGCAGGATAATTAGGCTACTAATCATTGGGCTGCATCAAGTTTATAGCGTTATCAATTTATCTTTGTTTGTGATTGAACATTGATTAAAGTCGATTAACGCTGCTTTAGAGCCTGCATTGAAATGATGTGGCAGAGGGGTGTCATTTAAATGTGTGTGTGTGTGTGTGTGTGTGTGTGTCCAAGTGTGTGATGATTGGCCCCAGAAAGTCAGTATACGACTGGAATACTAAACACCCGAGTCAACAGACACACACACAAACAAACACAATGCAGCAACACATAACAATAAACCTGCAGCAGATAATAGTAAAATCCATTGAATAAATAAAAAAAGAAAATAATTAAAACTAGCACTCGGAGAGCACAGACCTCTCTGTCAAGGTCAGTTGCTTGTTTGTGAGTTGGATCTGGATCCAGTAGTATTTTAGTTTGTCCTGTAATACTACTGACAAACAAACAGCAGTGAATACATAACCTCCTTGACAGCAGGGGTAACAATATAACAGCATGGACACACGTTACGTACGTACACACTAAAACACACTGACACTCATATCTCTGCTCTGTCCTTGGATCTCTGTGCCTGCCTGTCTGTCTCTCTGTCTCTGTGCCTGTCTGTCTCTCTGTCTCTGTGCCTGTCTATCTGACTGTCTGTCTCTGTGCCTGCCTGCCTGTCTGTCAGTCTGTATGTCTCTGCGCCTGTCTCTGTCTCTCTGTCTGTCTCTGCGCCTGTCTATCTGTCTCTCTGTCTCTCTCTGTGCCTGTCTGTCTGTCTCTGCGCCTGTCTGTCTATCTGTCTCTGTGTCTGTCTGTCTCTCTGTCTGTCTCTGTGTCTGTCTCTCTGTCTGTCTCTGTGTCTGTCTCTCTGTCTGTCTGTTTAAACATCCAGCAAACATTTCTGTTTCTTGTAATTCATCTTTATGTATGAGCTATCTACACCGTTGACAGAAGGGTCCACTCTGAGAGAGAGCAAGCCAGAGGCTGTGTGTGTGTGTGTGTGTGTGTGTGTGTGTGTGTGTGTGTGTGTGTGTGTGTGTGTGTGTGTGTGTGTGTATGTGTGTGTGTGTGTGTGCGCGCGTGCGTGTGCGTAGTGTGTGTGTGCACGTGCGTGTGTGTGTATGCACGTGTGTGTGTGTGTGTGTGCACATGCGTGTGTAGGTGTGCTTGTGTGTGTGTGTGTGCGCGCATGCATGTGTGTTGGAGTGTGTGTCTCCACGCGTGTTGATAAAGATGTATGTGCCTGTCCTTTGATAACTGTTCAATTGTCATTCTCAGAGATAGATAGACAGACAGACAGACAGACAGACAGACGGACAGATAGATAGATGGATGGATGGATGGATGGATAGATAGATAGACAGATAGATGGATGGATATATAGACAGATAGATAGATGGATGGATGGATGGATGGGTAGATGGATAGATATAGATAGATATATAGATGGATAGATAGATAGATGTGGGGATGAAGAGAACTAAGGTTGGACACTGAATATTGAATGCGACACGTGTTGACAGCTGTGATGTTTGATGAGTCTAAGCATTCAGAGAGAGACAGAGAGGGGGAGTGAAAGAGAGGGTGGGAGAGAGACAGAGGCGGAGTGAGAGAGAGGGTGGGAGAGACAGAGAGGGGGAGTGAGAGAAAGGGTGGGGGAGAGACAGAGAGGGTGGGAGAGAGACAGAGAGGGGGAGTGAAAGAGGGTCGGAGAGAGACAGAGAGGGGGAGTGAGGGAGGGTGGGGGAGAGACAGAGAGGGTGGGAGAGAGAGCCTTAGGACAGGGAGAGAGAAGAAAGAGGTGGAGAGCGAGATGTTCTACCTTCTAGGCATTTTTATCAAGTTTTTCTCTTCCAGATTTTCTCCCAATTGTACTTGGCCAGTACCCCCTGCTGTCCCACTCGTTGCTCCAGCACATCTGGGAAGAGCTGTAGACCAGCACATGCTTCCTCCGATACATGTGCAGTCGCCAGCTGCTTCTTTTCACCTGAAAGCGAGGAGTTTCACCGGCAAGACGTAGAGCATGGGAGGATCACGGATACTGTCCCCAGGTCCCCTCGACCCGAACAGGCACTCCGACCGACCAGAGGAGGCGCTAGGGCAGTGACCAGGACTCATACCACACTGGCTTCCTCCCACCCGCAGACACAGCCAGCACCGCTGTCAGGAATCGAACCCGGGTCTCGATGGTG
>NC_139643.1:27460625-27468125 GCF_964638095.1 Poromitra crassiceps | reverse complement strand
GCCTATAAGGCTGTGAAGGGACCTTTCTTGCCGCATAGCTGCAGGCAGGGTCCTGTACTACACACAGGCAGGGTCCTGCACTACACACAGGCAGGGTCCTGCAGGGTCCTGCACTACACACAGGCAGGGTCCTGCACTACACACAGGCAGGGTCCTGCACTACACACAGGCAGGGTCCTGCACTACACACAGGCAGGGTCCTGCACTACACACAGGCAGGGTCCTGCACTACACACAGGCAGGGTCCTGCACTACACACAGGCAGGGTCCTGTACTACACACAGGCAGGGTCCTGCACTACACACAGGCAGGGTCCTGCACTACACACAGGCAGGGTCCTGCACTACACACAGGCAGGGTCCTGCAGGGTCCTGCACTACACACAGGCAGGGTCCTGCACTACACACAGGCAGGGTCCTGCACTACACACAGGCAGGGTCCTGCAGGGTCCTGCACTACACACAGGCAGGGTCCTGCACTACACACAGGCAGGGTCCTGCACTACACACAGGCAGGGTCCTGCACTACACACAGGCAGGGTCCTGCAGGGTCCTGCACTACACACAGGCAGGGTCCTGTACTACACACAGGCAGGGTCCTGCAGGGTCCTGCACTACACACAGGCAGGGTCCTGCACTACACACAGGCAGGGTCCTGTACTACACACAGGCAGGGTCCTGCAGGGTCCTGCACTACACACAGGCAGGGTCCTGCACTACACACAGGCAGGGTCCTGCAGGGTCCTGCACTACACACAGGCAGGGTCCTGCACTACACACAGGCAGGGTCCTGCAGGGTCCTGCACTACACACAGGCAGGGTCCTGCACTACACACAGGCAGGGTCCTGCACTACACACAGGCAGGGTCCTGCACTACACACAGGCAGGGTCCTGCAGGGTCCTGCAGGGTCCTGCACTACACACAGGCAGGGTCCTGCAGGGTCCTGCAGGGTCCTGCACTACACACAGGCAGGGTCCTGCAGGGTCCTGCACTACACACAGGCAGGGTCCTGCAGGGTCCTGCAGGGTCCTGCAGGGTCCTGCAGGGTCCTGCACTACACACAGGCAGGGTCCTGCACTACACACAGGCAGGGTCCTGCAGGGTGCTGCACTACACACAGGCAGGGTCCTGCAGGGTCCTGCACTACACACAGGCAGGGTCCTGCAGGGTGCTGCACTACACACAGGCAGGGTCCTGCAGGGTCCTGCACTACACACAGGCAGGTGGACACAGCCCCCAAATACATATTGTGACCGTTTGACTTTCTGTGTTCTCTCTTTTTTATTTTGTTCGGGGTGCCAGCAAGGTCTCTCTCCTGCCATTTAAGATTGTTCAGTAAGGTTTGGTTTGTAGTGTAGACTATCACTACAAACGCCCCAAATCCCACAGTCCCAAAGTCCACAAGACTTTGGGACTTTTTTTTTATAAATCCACTAGGGGGGTTTGTCACCCAAAGAAAACTTAAAATTCCGTTCAGTTCGTGAATGTAAACAAAGTTGAATTTCGTTCATTTTGTAAGTAGTAAAAAAAAAAAAAAAAAAAAATTTACTTACGTTGTTAGTCAGTCAGTCGAGCCCAGCCAGTCTGACATTTTGAAAAAAAAATTTTAGGTGTAAGCAGGTGGTGAAATCCAGGTCGTCACAATATGTCCACCATCATTGCTGCAAGACACAGGCCTCGAACAAGTCAGGCAAGCAAGGGAGAGAGCAGGCTTCTCACGTCTGGTCCTCAAGGTCCGGCGTCCAGGTTTTGGTTCTGTGGCTCAGTAAATATATGATGAAAGAACACCGAAAGCGGAACTCCAGGACTGGAGTGAAGGCCTACCTACAGTATCTCATCGTATCAGAGAACACTCTCATTATAAAAAGCTGCTTTCGGCCACATGATGGGTGTCAGCCTCCAAAACCTCTGGAACAGCTTCTTCCCAACTGCCATCTGCCTCATCAACAAGGCTCGAAAGCCCCCTCTACTAAGGACTCTACCCCCTGTATCCCCTGACCACAGCACGTGTGTGTGTGTGTGTGTGTGTGTGTGTGTGTGTGTGTGTGTGTGTGTGTGTGTGTGTGTGTGTGTGTGTGTGTGTGTGTGTGTGTGTGTGTGTGTGTGTGTGTGCATGTGTGCGTGCCTGTGTGCGTGTGCGTGCATGCCGGTGTGCGTGTGCGTGCCGGTGTGTGTGTGTATGTGTGCCTGTGTGTGTGTGTGTGCCTGTGTGTGTGTGTGCGTGCGTGTGTGTGTGTGTGTGTGTGTGTGTGTGTGTGCGCGCGCGTGCGCACGCGCGTGCGTGCCTGTGTGTATGTGTGGGTGTGTATGTATCTATGTGTGTGTGAACAGGGCACTCCTGAAAAAGAGGGCATTGCTCTCAGTGAGACTCCCCCTGTATAAATAAAGTTAAGAAAAAGCAAGTAACACCAAAAAAAACATCATAAATTACAGTAATGAGTGTGTGTGTGTGTGTGTGTCTTGTTTCTCTGCACTAGCTCACCGCACACATCAGCACCCTGGTGAGCCATCCCCACGCCTCTGCCTGCTCTAATTGCTCTCAAAGAAACCTTCTGTCTGTTTGGGAGGAATATTATAAGGCCCCAAAGCTCCGACCTTTGCTCGGCTTATTTTGGCTGCTTGCTGATCTATAGGAATGTAAGCGTATTGTACTGTTCCAATGATTGTGAGTGGGCCCGGCTAAGAGCTAATTGGCTAGCGTGCGATGCCAATGTCAAAACAGCGAAGAGAAAGAGGAGAGGGGAGAGAAGAGAAGAGAGATGAGGAAGGGGTAGTCTCGGCTCCCAGACGTTTGGTCTACACCAAACGTCAAAATCTGCCTCTTCCAGGCCGGCGATAACGGCCGGCAGGAGACACGCCTACATTTATTATTTGAATTTTATTTGGTACCGGCAATGCAATGTTTCATAGTTCCAATACAGAGCAAGAGAGCATGACACTGATGTCCTGCAAAGAGAGTTTATACCTGTTGTTTATTTGACAATTTGTTTCCTACCCGGCAGTGGTGCGCCCACCATTGTCCTCCGTAGTGAAACACGAACCGGATAATTGTAACACTGAGAGAGCTTCACAGCGAAAATGGATGTCCCGAGAAATGTAACGTTACTTGAGTCCGTTTTATCTGATGTGTGCCCAATCCACAAGATTGGTGCAATTAAGGATTTACAGCGGCTTTGTTTAAAGTCAAGCTGAACCCAAAAATGACTTTTCTTTTCTTTTAGTTCAAATACCTGGGTATGCAGTGCACCTATTTACAAAAAAAATCACAAAAATCAAATTTCTTTAGTTTTTCACATCAAAAGTTCATTTCTTAAGATTTCATTGATAACGTCACCTAGTACTATCACATTTCTAGCCCATTTCAACCAATCATATCACGATATGGCAGCTGTCAATCAAATCTTCATTTCAGGATAATTTTCTCTGCCAAATGAAGTAGAAAATGGCGCCTAGTGCCTGTCATCTGGCAGAATTCCTATCCCATAAACTAACTACTAACTTGGCCAATTGTATGAAACATGAACAAAAAACTAAAACGATAATGCAAAGAAATGTAACTGGCTCGTTAAAACGCGCATTCCAGGAATATCGTATTTACAGAAATAGCGATAAAGGCACGCGCTTGAGAGCGTGGTTGTCAGGGGTCGCCCCTCGGAGATTCTAGGTGGGCGGGCAACACCCATGCATCGGATTGTCCGCTCGCTCCGCACGAAGCAGGTGGCTGCCTGGTACTCCGCGGATCCCACTCGCGTAGCACGACAACACGCTGAATCCCACTCGATTTGGGGGTGGAACACGCCATGATTGGCCAATGCCAAAGCCAGTCCCCAGAATTGTCAAATCAAATCATCGACACCCGGCATTGTGCGGCTTGTGGTCCGCCTCTCAACCCTGTCATCTCAGACAAGATTTGTTCGAGTCTGCGACGCTCGCGCTTTTGCATTCGCCTCCGGTTCACTTCGACTTTAAAGCTTTTGACACAGGACAAGAAAGACGTGCTGGCTTGTTGTTTTACCAACTGGTTACGGTAAAAGCTTTGTCTATCAAGCTTGGCCGTAACTGTCTGCGACTTGTTGTCGGCACAGGGACACCGCTACTGCATGTCACCACCGCCCCCAGAATGTAGGCCCGCCCTCAAGACTCAGGATTGCTTCTGCGATGCTAAATGTTTTTTCTAACTCTGAAATTGTGTCCACCCACTTTTAACAACTAGAGGTGGGGGGAGGTTCTCAGTCTCTACTGAGCGAAGCGGATAGAGACTGAGAACTGAGTCTAAGGACGGGGTAAAGAAAAGGACTGAGACCGATAAAGAGAAAGCAAAGAAGAGAGGGAGGTGATGGCAGATCCTCTCCTCTCCTCTCCTCTCCTCCCCAGCCATCCATTATTCAGGATACCTTCAGGTCAAACTCTCAGTGTCTCCTTCACATCTCCCCCTTCTCCTCTACATCTCCCTCTCTGTCTTTCTTCCTCTCCTCCTCTTCTTCTCTCCATCTCTCCGTCTGTCATGCTGTGTATTTCATGGATGAGATGAGCCCCCCGCTGTAAACTGTCAATTTTTATTGATTTTGTATTTATTTTTTATTATGGGCATGCCCACGTGGTTTCATGAAAGGTATAGAACTTGACTGAAAATGGATTCTCTCTGTCGCTGCTCTTCTCTCTTTTCTCTGCTCTTTCTTCTGCTCCTTTTCCCTTTGCTCTCTCTGCACTTTGTCACCCTGTCTTCATCTCTTTACTTCTCCCACTGCCCTGTGTGTGTGTGTGTGTGTGTGTGTGTGTGTGTGTGTGTGTGTGTGTGTGTGTGTGTGTGTGTGTGTGTGTGTGTGTGTGTGTGTGTGTCTGTGTGTGTGTGTGTGTGTGTGTGTTTGCACCCTACAGCTGCCCCCAGTGGTTGCTTTCCTATTTCCAGTGACTGTACAGCACTGTGTTTTTCCATGAGAAGGATAACGCTGGTGTTTTTTTAATGCATTTCTCAATGTCAACTAATCCTATGGAAAAAAACAGCAATGAATTTGTCTCATCCATACCCGTGCCCAATGAAGCCATGTCCCAGCAGCAGCAATAGAACTCCATATATATATATGTATGCGTGTGTGTGAGAGTGTGTGTGTGTGTGTGTGTGTGTGTGTGTGCATGTGTGTGTGTGTGTGTGTGTGTGTGTGTGTGTGTGTGTGTGTGTGTGTTTGTGTGTGTGTGTGTGTGAGAGAGAGAGAGAGAGAGAGAGAGAGAGAGAGAGAGAGAGAGTGTGTGTGTGTGTGTGTGTGTGTGTGTGTGTGTGTCTGTGTGTCTGTGTCTGTGTCTGTGTGAGAGAAAGATGTGCACACGTCCCCCTCTTACCCCCTCCCTTCTGTTTCGTCCTCTTTGATTTCCCCTGACCATCTCTCTCCTTGATCAGTCCATTAGATCCATTCTGCTTACAGCATGTCTTCTTATCAGACAGACGTACTTCTCTCTAAGCCAAATATCAGCAGCATTTTACAACAGCTTCCATCCACGTGCCCTTGAGCACACGCCGCTCCTGTAAAGCTACTTTATAGCCCACAGTAAAAGGCTGGTTGCGTTGAGCAGATCCCAGGTGTGAAGGTTATATCAACAAGAACAAGAACAGCATGCCCTCTCAGCAAGAATTGTCATCGATTAAAAAGCTTACAATATAATGTCAACATCCCGAGCTAATGTACAAATACATAAACAACATGAGATACAGGTACAGATCAGCACATTTAAATGATGTGGTAGCCAAGCAAATTTAGCCAGTAGACACATGATGATCTATTCTGGGTGCAGTAGCAGAGTGCATGGAAAATCCAAACCTAAAAACACTTCAACATTGCATTGCATTCCTGATTCAATTGTAATGTTTTTCTCTTATTTTTTTTATTATTTTTTTTAATAATATTTTTTTTTCACGATTTTGTATCCCATTTTATCCCCCATTAGTGCTCACTTGATTTCTCAATCCTGGTTGCTACTCCATCCTCTGCCGATCTGGGGAGAGCCGAGACTGGCTCCATGCTTCCTCCGAGACATGGGCAGTCAGCCAGCCGCTTCTTTTCACCTGACAGAGGAAGCTTCACCGGTAGGACATAGCACGTGGGAGGTTCACGCTATTCCAACCAGTTCCCCTCCCTCTGAACAGGCGCCCTTAACGACCAGAGGAGGAACCACATTAGCAACCAGGATATTGCATGTTTTTGTGAAGGGGGTTCCTATATGAAGGAAACCCCCGGGAGGCACGGGGAGAACATGCAAACTCCACACAGAAAGGCCCTTTTTGCCGACCCCACCCGGGCGGTGGGCACTCGAGGACATGCGGACGGGCACACATTCCTTCAGCGTTCACCTCGTCCCCAGGTGGGAATCGAACCCACGACCTTCGAGCTGTGAGGCGATAGTGCTTACCACTGCACCACCGTACCTCCCATGTTTTTCTCTTATTCTAGTGTTAACCCAACATCTATGATGAGTGACAAGTCGGGATATTTCCAGCTACAGTGGATTTTAATAGCAGATACATTTTCAATGTCAGGGTTAGAGTCTCACTGTGTTTCAAATAGCTCTCTGTTTGCAACTCACACACAATATCCAACCCGCTCTCACCCAAAGCGTCAAAATGCGCTGGGGAATGAGAACTTGTTGAGAATATCTTGAAACTAAATGTTTTCTGACAGAAACAGAAACCTGACGATGTCCAGTGTTTAGTAATGACTGTGTGTGTCCCTGTGTGAATCTGCCATGTCTGTCATTTGTAAAGTAAAAAATTGCAGCGCAAATTATCTCCTGTGTTTTTGTGAAGGCCCTTACAACACAATCCCTGTGTGAATTGAACTTGAAATGTCAATCCATTTTCAGTGCAAACCTCAAGTTTCACGTGACAAATCTTGACCCTATGATTTACATAGACTTAAGAGTGACAATACCTGAGAGATTGATACAAGAGTATTAGAGAGAGAGAGAGAGAGCTAGAGAGAGAGAGAGAGAGAGAGAGAGAGAGAAAGAGGCCATTTACACCTGGCACTAACATGCGTTTTCTGTGATCAGATTGCAATCGGATAGTGCTTGACCACTTGAAAGTACAGGTGTAAACGCCCCCAAGACACATTGAAGAGGACGGATTGCGATCTGATCGGCCAAACCACCTCCGGAGGTGGTCAGGGACGCATTGTGACCACATTGAACACAAGTGTAAAATGCAATGTGTCCTCTCAATCCGCATACAGCAACTGTATGTGGATTGAGAGGACACCCGTTTTGGGTGATCAGATTGCAATCGGATTGCAATCTGAACACCCAAAACACAGGTTAACGTCAGGTGTAAATGAAATCAGGCGAATGTGGTCAAGCACTATCCGATTGCAAATCTGATCACAGAAAACCCATGTTAGTGCCAGGTGTAAATGGCCTCAGAGAGAGAGCGAGCGGGAGAGGCTCGTTATAAATTGCACGGAAGAGGTTTGAGTAATTAGAAGATGATTGAGTGATTGGACACTTTATGACAA
>NC_139643.1:27443125-27450625 GCF_964638095.1 Poromitra crassiceps | reverse complement strand
TAACAACAGGAAACACCCCTCTCATTCAAACTCCTCCCTCCGTGTGTCTTCTCCTCCTTCCTCCTGGCTCTACAGCGGGCGTGTCAGAAGCGCGTTGCTGCTGCCTGCCTGCCTGCCTGCGTGCCTGCCTGCCTGCTTGCCTGCGTGCGGACGCTCCTTGTGCGAGTCAAGATGGGCCGGGGAATGCGTGGGCGATGGGCAGATGTTGATTCTGGCCTTTCTGAGGTGTTTCAAAGTGTGTTTCACCTATAATCTATTTTGCAAATCGCTCTCCGCTCTCTGTGTGCGGCTGCCTGCGCGGCCGCTCTCGGGCAAGACAAGTGTGGAATGGATTACTGTAAAATCGCCTCGCCATTTCCTTGAATGGCTTGCTCCCGCCGCAGTTTTTTCTTTGATTTCGCTCGTCTGGGGGAGCACTGTCAACACTTAGTGGGTCGGTAAAATAGATTATACACATTCTCTTGCTCCAATAGTGATCTCGAAGATGTAAAAGTTGTTGATTGATGTCCCACCGTCAAAAAAAAAAAATGTTTATGTAAGACGAGTTATTTCGGCTCTGGCACTCAAGCGTTGGATTATGTAAGACGAATTATCTCGGCTATGGCACTTAACGTGTTAAGTCAATGTGTAAGCACCTTTATGCACCTAAAAGCCTTCAACAGGTCCAGCAGACCTATCACTCAGCATGTAACACAAAACATCTAGAAACTAATAAATGCCAAAGACAAACAGGATATTACTGGCCGAGTCACAAAACCTTGAAGGTAATGAGTTAGGTTGTGCGATGCTTTTGGACCTCTCAGAACAATTGTAATGGTCTTGACTCTTCATACAACCAAGCTATTAAGATGATCCGTTTATGTGCTTGAGTTTGTAAGGAAGCCATCGCTACCAGGATATATGGAGGAGCCCAAAAACCAATTAAATTACTTTAACAAGCACCAAGTTTCCACATGAATAGGGCCTTCATCGCTGAACTTTGGCTCCTTTTCAAAAGGTGTCCATGGTTGTTGTGAGACTATCTCAGGCCTGCAATTATGTCTAGACAGCTGGATGTCCAAACTTTCCAAGGTCTGCCCGTGATGCCTTCGCTGTGTGTTGATCCAGAATATTTCATTAAGTTGTTAAAACCAGTAAAGGTTATTACCCACTCCAAAAATACATTTACAATACACTTTCAAATATGTTTCTGTTTCCACAGAACTGAGCTCTCAATCAAAGTGGACTTGCATGCATAAGAGAGGTGCGTGGAGCTCAGTGCATAACCATTGACCTGCCCTTGAAGTGGAGTTTGTTCCACTATGGAAATGGTGTTTTATGGTTTTGATTTCCCTTTGTCATCAGGATTATGTCTTTGGTTCCACATGAAATCTGTCTTCATTTACCTTCATCTTTGTCTTCCTCCACTTGAGGTCGTGTGCTCTGAGGGACACTGCCGTTCATCAGCCAGCTGCATAGGTAGAGCTCCTTGTTTAGCAAGTTTGTTTTTTAAAAGAAGTTCATGAATTTATGTTCAATATCTCACATAAATCTCCGACAAGGACTGACGGCAGCCATGTGCGACAAATATGAAATGCCCTAATGCACTGCTGATGAGATTAAGAAGTGTCTCTGCAGAAGGTATCTTATGAAACATAAGCCTGTGTTTCAATTTTAATCTCCGGCTAATTGCATTAATTGTCAATAAAGCCACGTTTGTGGTCGTATGAAGGACAACCTATCAAGTCCTTTTAGAGGCGGATTGGAGGATGAGGAAATGTTCCGAGATGGAGTGAAGATACAGGGTAGCTTGTTGAGGAGATGGACCGCTCTTAGCAAATAGCTTCTCTAGTGGGTGGTGGTGAAGGAGAGCAGAGCACTCTATCCCAGCAGGTGTTTCCACTCATCACTTTTCGGATGCTTTGCAGGTCTTTGATAGAGGTGAGGCTGGCAGCCAGCGAACCTCTCAGCCTTTCCGACAACATGCTGAAGATTTGTCTGAGGAGGGAGAAACAATTCAGACATTCAGTGGTGGAAGTTGTGATGATGCTCTCAAGGATCTGTAGAATTGGACAAGTGTCGGTTGTAAACCTCCTCGGTTGTTTTAAGTTTGCGACGGTGGAGGTGTTTCATACCAGAGTGGATGAGAGTGCTGGAGATGATGGCCCTCAGGACTTTAATGACTCACCATCATGGGCGAGTCACTGTCGTGCCTTTAATCGAATAACAAGGTGACTCTTTATCGACCGCCCACAGGGAAATTCTCTTTTCACTTGCGCACCTCCTCCAGCAGGCGGTCAGAGGGCAGAGCTAGAACACGGATCGTGCTCCTGCTGAAGGAGCGCCTCTCCAACCACGAGTCACCTGCTGCCCGTAATAACCAGGAGGAGACGAGGAGGCGGGTTTTTCTGTGAAGGTCTTCACACCTGAATCTTCCATGTTTGCTGCACATTAAGCTCCTATCTGTAGTGGGCACGCCGTGACCACTCGTCTCCGTAGTGGGCACGCCGTGACGACTCGTCTCCGTAGTGGGCACGCCGTGACCACTCGTCTCCGACTGATGATGGTTGACGTCGTCGGCCAATTTGAGCGGTTTGATAACGTGTGTGTTGGAGGAGAGCACACATCGCTTCAGGTGTACATACTGTATAACCACATACACACAAACACACACAAACATACAATGCATTTTCTCCAGGAAGTGGTATTACCGGGCAACCTATCATTTTGAAGAGTACTTAGTTACCATGGCAATGTGCACTGTAGCTCAGACGAGAGGCTCAATGGTAAACGGATGAGAACTGTGTGTGCGTGTGTGCGCGCGCGCGCCTGTGTGTGTGTGTGTGTGTGTGTGTGTGTGTGTGTGTGTGTGTGTGTGTGTGTGTGTGTGTGTGTTGAGAGATATCAATGTGCTGTGTGCTGCATGTGTGTCTTGAGAGCGGCTGTATGTAATACGGATACACTTTTGTCAGATCTGGCTTTGATATAAAGCGGGGAAACAGAGACAGGGACAGCCAGAGAGTGAGGCGAGGACAGAGAGAGAGAGAGAAGAAGAGACAAGTCTTTTTAACGAGACACTCGGTCAGGTGTGACAAACAACAGCTTGTTCACTGTGGACTGCGGGGGTGAGGAATTATCTCTCTCTCTGTGTGTACACCTTTGTGTTTGGTTGAGTGTGTGTGTGTGTGTGTGTGTGTGTGTGTGTGTGTGTGTGTGTGTGTGTGTGTGTGTGTGTGTGTGTGTGTGTGTGTGTGTGTCTGCGTGCACGATCGGAAACATAGTTGTGTCTGAACGAATCTGACAGGTGTAACATTTCACGAGACAGGTGAGAGTGACAGAAAAGAGAGAAAAGCAAGGGAATGAGGACAAAGGGTCAGAGTGGAGGGAGAGATGGAAGTATGTAAATGAGATAACTCTTATTCGGTAAATATGTAAATCCCCCCTCTTATTCGTTAAGGGTTGCAATTAGTTTGTACAAGACTTGGACTTTAATGAGCTTCACCCTGGTGCTGGAGCTCATTAGCACAGAGTAGCTCAATTTGATTCAATGTAGGCGCTAATACAAGTGACAACATGGACTTCAAAAATGCCTTTATTTAAATGGACATTCATTATGCTGTGGCTTCTGTGACATGAATTCCATGACAGTAATTATTGACCTCTTGGTCACCAAGAAATCGCAAACACAGCTTACGGAGTCCTATAGAGCAGTGGTTCCCAACCATTTTTGTGTTATGTACCCCTTGAGCTGTTTTACCATGCCGATAGTACCCCCTCACTCATGTGTGTCCATAATTCTCCTAAAGTTGTTATATTAAACTTTTAGTAGGCCTCTCTAACACATCTCATTAAATGAAAATAATTTGAATGACTCCTCTTTAATACAATTTTGACAGTTTTCAATTAGGAAAAAGTCGCCAGTTTTTATCATTTTGGAAATACATTGTAATCCCAATCTTTCCAAGTACCCTCTGCAAGCTGCTCAAGTACCCCTAGGGGTACACGTACCCCTGGTTGGGAATCACTGCTATAGAGGACAAAAAGCAGCAGAAAATGTGCAGGGTGTGGGTTGGGCTATAGTTTCCAAAACAGAAAGTGTGTTTTGAAAGCTATAAATCTCAGTGGTTATTTGCATTGATCACTAATCCATTCAAACTCCTACAGACGTGATCAATTCGTGGTCGGTGAAAAAGTTGCTTATACCTTTAAATTACGTTTCAATTAAAAGATGCAACATTTTGTCCCTCTGAAGCTCCTTGTTGTCTTCGCCGCTGACTTCTGAGATCATCAGCAAAATGACATCTGACAAGCTACCAGTCATCTTCCTTTCCCGTTGCATATGGCTGGGTGGCTTTGATTAGTGGCAATGTCCCTTTAATAGAAAGGTCATTTCCTGCTGGCTTCAGGGTCAAAATGATAATGAAGTGCCAGCGCGTTAATTATCATCTTTATGTGCGAGATCAAACTTTACAGCTCTCAGATGTTTAGGAGGCAGGTTGTCAATATCTTGACACGTACTTGCGCGCACACACGCACACACACACACACACACACACACACACACACACGCACGCATGCACGCACGCACGCACGCACACACACACACACACACACACACACACACACACACACACACACACACACACACACAGAGCAGACACACACACAGCAGACACACACACACACACACACACACACACACACACACGCACACACACAGCAGACACACAGATGCATGCAACAACCCTAACTTAGACACTGAGCTAATATGTGACACCTATTCATATCCTCTAAATATGAGCCAATAAGCCTCACACACAGAGATACACACACGCTGTGACTCTGCCACCTCCTCAAATCAATGGCTATAGATCAGACACACACACACACACACACACACACACACACACACACACACAAAACATATTCATAACCTTTAAATATGAGTAGACACGCAATACACATGAGTAACCCTGCCATCTCCTCCAATCGTGTGATTGATGACTCTATTGATGTTCCATATGGTTCATCTGTGGGGTTATGACCCAATGCATCGATTAAGAGTGTGTATGAGTCTGTGTGTGTGTGTGTGTGTGTGTGTGTGTGTGTGTGTGTGTGTGTGTGTGTGTGTGTGTGTGTGTGTGTGTGTGTGTGTGTGTGTGTGGGTGGGTGTGTGGGCGTGGGTGTGGGTGTGTGTGTCTGAGTCTGGGTGTGTGTGTGTGTGTGTGTGTGTGTGTGTGTGTGTGTGTGTGTGTGACCTTCTGTCATTGATTAGCGCCGGGGCGTGATTGGAATAATCAGTCAGTTGTCACGGGGCATGCTGCTGCTGAGGCATTCAGCAAATGACCTGAATGCTGCAGAAAGCTGGTATGAGAAGTGCGATGTTGTGACAACCTCTTTGAAGAGCGGTGGAATCATGATGATGACGTATGGAAGATGCCCTTAATGACATTGTTTAAAACTGCAAAACGTATACAGGTGTTGTAACAGGAGGGCTAAATCACGAGTATGGTCACTGGTGGGGAATTGACACTCAAAATCCATTGATTGATTGATTGATGGATGGTTGATTGTGCTGCCTTTAACTCATTGAGTGCCAGCCACTTTTGGAGAACGGACGCTCCCAGTGCCAGAGTTTCAGAGCGTTTTCAGTGATTTCTCGAGGCCCACAGAATATTGTGTGATATTACTATGTAAACACCGAACACGCACAAAGAACGAGGAGACTCTATTGTATCATCAGCAAAAAAAAGTTTATTGATCCCATTTTCCGTTCTTTAGTTATGAGCCGGAGAAGATAGGTTGTTTTCAGCAAAAACAGGCGTTTCAAATTAGAAGCTGAGATATTCCGCCTTTTGTGAAATGAAGCATTTCAAGCACATACACCGAGTCTGAAGCTAATATTTTCTGATGTAGTGACGTGGTGTAGTTGTGTGGTGCCCTGCGTGCCCCACCCCCCTCTCCCCCCCCTCAGCTGCAAACTCCTCCCCACACTACACAGCCTCACGCACCCAGCGTCTATTTTCGGAGTGCTCCGTTTTTGTGCGCCGGCTCCCAGCGCGACACGGAAAAGCCAAACCGGACTGCTGAGAATGGTTTGGCCCTTCGGCGTCGGGTGCTGCTTTTCTGGCGGCTAATCGTGTGGAGAAACTATACAGCAGAGACAGAGGGACTCAGTTGTGGGTGCGGATTGACTGCTGTTCGCAGCCAACGTCAGCTCCAGCCAGAGCAATCTATATGGCTCTGGCTGCAGCATGAGCGGTTTCTTTTTCATCACAGGGCTTTTTCCTGCTGTTTTCCTGACCTTTCTCTAATCTGGAGAGCACTGGAGCAACAGGAGATGCCTGAGGCTTTGATCGACGTCCCACCGTCAAAAAACGCATTTGACGCCGATCGACGTCATTGGCACTGAACGTTACTATTTACTTTGACGCCGATCGACGTCATTGGCACTCAATGAGTTAAGGGCCACCAACAAGAAATTCTGCCCAATTCTGTTCTATTCACGATTAAAAAAACTTTATTGTCACACGAACACACTACAACACATGCATGCGGCCACTGCACACACTCATGCTGACGGTGGCCGGTGAAATATGTCCTCTCCATTTGACCCATCCAGGCTTGTCCTTTCCTCCAGGGGGCAGGCCAGGAGCAGTGGTCGCTATTTCTTTCCAGCGCCCGGGGACCTTCATTGGACCATCATTGGACCAACGTCAGATGTTGTCGTCACTGGTCGGATGACTATCTTCTGCATGTTTTTAGTGGGGGGTCATGTACGGAGGAACCCCCTGGGGGGTACGGGGAGAACATGCAAACTCCACACAGAAAGGCCCTTTCGACGAGATAGCCCAACTGGGCAGTAGGCACTGAAGATATGGGGGGGTCACAACTCCAGCGCCCACAGCGTCCCAGGTGAGAATCGAACCCAGGACCTTCGAGCTGTGAGGCGACAGCGCTTACCACTGCACCACCGTACCCCCTAGACAGACAGACAGACAGACAGACAGAATGACAGACAGACAGACAGACAGGCAGACAGACAGACAGACAGACAGACAGACAGACAGGCAGGCAGACAGACAGACAGACAGACAGGCAGGCAGACAGACAGACAGACAGACACAATGACAGACAGACAGACCGACAGACAGACAGACAGACAGACAGACAGACAGACAGACAGACTGACTGACAGACTGACAGAGACAGACAGAATGACAGGGGGGGGGTGAGCTTCTGGTGAGATCTGATCCCAGGTCAGTAGTTGTACCTTTGCTAATTTCCAGAGCTGTGTGTTTGTATGTGCGTGTGTGTGTGTGTGTGTGTGTGTGTGTGTGTGTGTGTGTGTGTGTGTGTGTGTGTGTGTGTGTGTGTGTGTGTGTGTGTGTGTGGGCGGGGTCAGTAAATGTCACAGCGATTAAAAGAAGTGCTCTTCTTGTATCTGTCTTTTTGTTTTAATATTTGATGTAGTCTGCACTTCAAACTCACCTCATACACTATTTATCACATATACCTGTA
>NC_139643.1:27390625-27423125 GCF_964638095.1 Poromitra crassiceps | reverse complement strand
GTTAATAATATATGCATGTGCTGTATGTATGATGCAATGTATTCCCTCAGCTCTCTCATACTGTCTGTCTTTTTCTATATCAATCAGTCAGTCAGTCAACCAGTCAGTCGGCTAGCCAGACCATTAGCGAGTCAGTCAGTCGACCGGCCGGTCCATCAGTCAGTCGGCCAGTCTTGCAGGAAGATAGCCAGCCAGTCAGCCGACCATCGAGGCAGTCGGTCATCAAAATACATGTGGACACTTGCTAAATGACAGTTGATCAAATATTGTGGTTTTTATGAAGACAGCTGTAAACAGTGACTATCTCTATCTGTCTGTCTGTCTGTCTGTCTGTCTGTCTGTCTGTCTGTCTGTCTGTCTGTCTGTCTGCCTGTCTGTCTGTCTGTCTGTCTGTCTGTCTGTCTGTCTGTCTGTCTGTCTGTCAGCCTGTCAGCCTGTCTGTCTGTCTGTCTGTCAGCCTGTCTGTCTGTCTGTCTGTCTGTCTGTCTGTCTGTCTGTCTGTCTGTCTGTCTGTCTGTCTGTCTGTCTGTCTGCCTGTCTGTCTGTCTGTCTGTCTGTCAGCCTGTCTGTCTGTCTGTCTGTCTGTCTATCTGTCTGTCTGGCTCTTATTGTTTCTTGGCAAACAATTCTCTACAAACACAAATCCTGGTTGTTCCATATTACATTATGACATATTCTCTGGAGAGCGAACATTATGCACCTTTGACATGACACACAAAATACACACAAACAATGTTATTCCATGCACGGCTACTATATTAACGCATGCCCTCTCTCTCTCTCTCTCTCTCTCTCTCTCTCTCACATACACACACACACACACACACACACACACACACACACACACACACACACACACACACACACAGAGTGTGTAAATGCTATGACATGATACAGTACGGTAGGTATGCTTGGAGAGGTTCTCCTGATATGTGATATTATTAAATTGTATACGGTGTAACCTTTACACGGCTGTCATGTGGAATATGCTTGTGTGCGCGCGTGCATATGTGTGTGTGTGTGTGTGTGGTGGTGTTGTGAGTGTGTGTGTGTGTGTGTGTGTGTGTGTGTGTGTGTGTGTGTGGTGGTGTTGTGTGTGTTTATTTGTGTGTGGTCGTGTGGTCGTGTTGTGTGTGTGGTCGTGTGGTGGTGGTGTGTGTGCGTGTGGTGGTGTGTGTGCGTGTGGTGGTGTGTGTGTGTGTGTGTGGTCGTGTGTTGGTGTTGTGGGGGTATATGTGTAATTTACATGGATGGATATGCTACCACATACTGCTGACAAGGATGTTGCATGGGAGATGCTGTGTATATGTATATATGTGTGTGTGTGTGTGTGTGTGTGTGTGTGTGTGTGTGTGTGTGTGTGTGTGTGTGTGTGTGTGTGTGTGTGTGTGTGTGTGTGTGTGTGTGTGTGCATGTGCGTGCGCGCGCGCGTGTGTATGTCCGCGTGCGTATGCGTGTCTGTCTGTGGGTGGGCGGATTTGTGAATATATTAGTCATGTCCAGCTTGCATGGAATGGCAACAAGCCAAAATATGTGTGTATGAATCATGTCAAACTGTCTGGATGTGTGCATGTGTGTGTGTAGGTGTGTGTGTGTGTGTGTGTGTGTGTGTGTGTGTGTGTGTGTGTGTGTGTGTGTGTGTGTGTGTGTGTGTGCATGTGTGTGTGTGCGTGCACGTGCGTGCGTGTGCGTGCGTGTGCGTGCGTGCGTGCTGTCACACTCAAAAGCACAGCCTTTTGCAGTGGTGGTCCAATGTGTCTCAGCAGGCTAAGATACACACCAGATACTTTCCATGTAGAGAGTCTCCTAACCAGTGCTGCACGTCTCTCCTCTGTCTCATTAAATATGCTTCAGCATTGTATCTTTATGAATGGGATGGAATGTGGATTCACAGCCATTCAGCTGTGGCCCCAAAAAGCATCAGGGAATCTGCAGAGTCCAACTGTGCACCGATACAAGGAGACGAGGAAGGAGAAGGATGCTGCAGCCAGAAAGAGCAGATTCCATCAAAACCAATACCTCAGTTAGCCTACTGCTACTCAGAGTGATGAGGAATCAGCTTGAGGCAATGTTTTGATTACATTTACCTGTTTTGAAATAATGCGCTAGATGTGCTTTTTGGAAAAGCCCAAATTAATCTGACTAAGGGTGTTTACGCACCCTCAGGAATCACAATATAACCGGGTTACGCTTACTCCCATTATGATCTCAGATACGACAACAGGTCAATTTTCAAGATCAAATTATTACTATGCAATGTACAGTACTCAATGTTAAAATGCTTTTATTTGAGGTGATGATGAAAGAATACTATTTGCAGATAATAAAGGCATGTTAAATATTTAAAGATAAAACTACTTTTTACAAAAAATTTACTTATTCATTCCTAGCGTGCCTCGCACGCTTTGCACGCTCGTGCACGCAGCTCGGACGCTACGCGTGCTCGCCCGCTCAACTGGCAAGCGCTCTGCGCGTACTCAGGTGATTGTGCGCCACTGCGCACCGTGCCGCCGCCGACCACCTTATTATAGTGAGATACTGCCCAATACAGATCAGTTAACTGTTCCAAAGAAACTGTCTGTTTGTCTTTCTAGCTCAGTGCTCCAAAACGGACAGGCATTCCTTCTGCCTGTGCCTGTCTGTCTCTCTCTAGCTTTCTGTTGGCTCATAGTCCAAGTAGTGAGAAAAGCAACATGGCCAGTGACAAAATATCTGTCACTGCAACATGAGCATCATAATTACCACCCAAACACCTCAAAACATCACCTCTGATAGGGCTTTCACACCGGCAGGGCTCCGTGCCAGTTCCGGTTCCAGAACCCTAATCTGAACTGGCTGGCGCGTTCAGACCGAAAAAATAATTGGTTCGGAACCTGAAAAGTTGGTTCTCAGCGGAACCAAAAAATAGTTGGTTTTCCTTGGGAACCGTGACATCATCAGTGGGCGTGTCTCATTCTAGGCTGTGAAAACGAGCAGGAAGGAGAAGAAGGCAGTGACAACACAGAGAAAAATAATTTGCAGTGGTCTCCTGAGGAAACCAAATGTTTAGTGGCGATTTGGGCATCAACCGAATCTCAAGAAAAGCTAGAAAGCAGTACAAGAAAGAGCAAGTCATATGCCGAACTTGCAGAAGAGAGGGCCAAGGCTGGGTTCACTCGAACGCCAGACCAAATAATTAATAAACTTAAAAAAATAAAAAATAAACTGAAGAAGGACTACCGAATAATGTCCTCCCACTTTGGTTCCGCTTAAACTGGTGTGAACACGGGCTGGTTTGCCAGAAAGCACCAAGGTTCTGAGACTCCAGAACGGAGCCGGAGCCAGAACCAGAACCGTGTCTGTCTGAAAGCGCTATGAGAGAGAGAGAGAGAGAGAGAGAGAGAGAGAGAGAGAGAGAGAGAGAGAGAGAGAGAGAGAGAGAGAGAGAGAGGGGCAAGTTCTCTCTCGTCCAAGATGTCGACAGTTTACTGTACTGCAATATTGCATCTGCGTCTCTCTTTTCTTCTCCTCGGCTGGGTGTGCAGTCTATCTGTGTGCAGGAAAGCCTATCACCTGCTGTTGCATTACATTCTCAGCAAGGGGTTCTTGAGTGTCTGTGTGTGTGTGTGTGTGTGTGTGTGTGTGTGTGTGTCTGTGTGTGTGTGTGTGTGTGTGTGTGCGTGTGCGTGCGTGCGTGCGTGCGTGTGTGCGCGTGTGTGTCTGCGTGTGTGTGTGTGTGTGTGTGTGTGTGTGTGTGTGTGTGTGTGTGAGAGAGAGAGAGAGAGAGGGCATTTGTGCAGCTTTTTCTACAAGATGTACTTACAGACAGAGCGAGATCAAAGTAACTTAGCATCCAATAAACCAGCAGCACAGGAGGGTAGAATGAGTTGGGCAGGGCCCCTCCAGGGAGTCACCACATGCATGGGGCATTGTACGAAACTACGAATATTGGAGAAATGTGGAAATATAAGTTCAGATACGGACATAATCCTTCACCCTGGCTTAGTTCATCTTTTCTCTCCTTTTTTCCCTCCATCTCTTCATTTCATCTTTTTGCTGTTGTTTCTTCTCCCCCTTCTCCCACCTCTTGCTCTCCTCTTCATACATTAACACATCATATATCATCCATCCACCCAGTTTCTAGCTGCTCATTCACTACAGGGCCTCCGTGACAACTGACAACACACAGTAAGGGCCTGTGTCGACCTAGCGTCTTTTCCACAGTCCAGCGTCTTTTTTCAGTTGTTTCCAATGTGGGGAGAGCGCATGCGGGCGCACACGGACGTCTAGAGAAAGTGCGCTGCGCCCAGCGTCTATTTTCAGATGATGTCCACCCTCTGAGGTTTGAATATGAGCTGCTTCCTTCCGGGCTCCGCCTTCGTGCCCCCATAGTTAAAAAGAACACATACAAAAATTCCTTTGTGCCTGTCTCTATCAGAGCGATGAATGCTGCTGGGGTACATATGTAATGTTTCCCCGTTGCCGTTGCTGTTATTTTATTTATTTTATTTATTTTATTTATTTTATCCTTATTTATTCTTAGGGGTACAGTACAGTATATCTGTATTATATACTTTCTCTGCCCTTTGGTCTGAACTGTGGTTTTGCTTTATGATTTGATACAATGATACATTACATTGTAGCTCTTTCTTGTGATATGAATGTGCCAAGAGTGAAGGCAGTCACTCGCCACACTGCACTTTGCTACCATGCACTTTATATCTCTATACTGTGCACTTTAGATCGTTGCTACTGTTGTCATTTGCACTTTAACTGTTGTGTTGCACTTTAAACTGCTGCTCTAGACTGTTTTTACAATGTTTTTATTGTCTTATTTGTTTTTATGTATGTACTTTGTACTACGCTTTTTGCAACCCAAATTGCCCTTTTGGGACACTTAATAAATCTTGAATCTTGAATCTTGAATCTCCGGCGTTTTTGTGCGCCCGACTCCCAGCGCTCCCAGCTGAAAATATTTTAACTTTTCAGAAAGACGCTGGTGTCGGGTGCTCCTTTTCTGCCAACTAATCATGGAGAAACTATCGCAACAGAGACAGAAAGGCTCGATTGTGGGAGCAGATTGGCTAGACACTTAATATTTCTGGTGAGTGTTGAGCTAAATCACTGTATGTGTGTTGTTTGCTAATGTTAGCTGTCAGCTATCAAGCTACTACCGCACTGAACTAACGTTAGTTTCAGACTGCTTCCTTGTTATATTGTGCGCTGAGATCAGCGCTTCCCAGCGTACTTCCAGCGTTTAGCGGTCGGAAAAAGATGCTAGATGGACACACGGCCTAAGAAGAGCAGCGCAGACGTCCTTTCTTTCCCCAAGCAGCTTCCTCCTGGGGGATCATCCCCCGGGTCTCCAGCTGGGAGACATACAGTAGTCCCTCCAGCATGCTCTGGTTCTGCCCTGGGGTTTCCTCCCAACTGCTGTGTCTATAGTACAGTACAGCTCCAAAGGGAAGCGCCCTGGGGGGCATCCTTACCAGATGCCTGAACAACTTCAATTGGCTCATCTCAATCTTGGCAGAGCAGCAGCTTGACACCGAGGTAAGGTCCTCACAGATTTCCAAGCTCCCCATCCTATCATCACAAAGAGTGCGGCCAGCCAACCTGTGGAGAAAACCTCATTTTGGTTGTTTGTATCTGCAATATAATTGTATATCCGGTCACTAACCAGAGCACCAGAGGTGATGGTTGGATCCATCACTAAATTGAGAACTGTGCTTTGTGGCTCAGCTCTCTTCACCACTGGATTACTGCATTCGATGCATCGGACCAGAGGTCAATCTCATCATCTTTGCTACCCTCATACAGTTTGTGAATAAAGCTTGTTTTATACTCGCCGTGCTGTGAAGGGCGCGGGGGAGGAGCGAGGGGGCGCGAGCGTCAAATGACTTCAATGTGTTGGGCGCGACCCCCGTAGGCCGTCCACGCGCGACCTCCGCACGGCTTCTTCTGGACGCTTTTCGAGCCACTGAGCCCTGAACACTGAGCTGTGTTTTCACCACATTTCTTGACCCATGTGATAGGCTAAACTTTGATTTGCAACTGTTCGTTTTTAGTCATTTGTTGTGTTGAGAAGCATGGTTGAGAGAGATTAAAAGCAGCACAGAGTAGGCTATCAGGGCTGAGAACTGAAACGGCTATTCAGTAAAAACAAGTTTGGTGATTCATTCATGTGCAGATGTACGGTCGTTTGAGAGTGAAAGCGCACTCCGTACTGCACATAATAGCGTTTCATTGCGACTTTTCACGGGCTGTTCTCACTATTACCATTGTATAATGTAACATGCTGATCACTTGGCTGATCACTTCTGAGTATAAAAGCATCTGCCCAAGCGCGAGGTCCGCACGTGACTCGCGGAGCTCCACCTCGCGGAGCCTTGCTCGAGTATAATGAGCCCTTAAGACACCAAGATACCTGAACCCAAGTTACCTCAAGATACCAGGTGAGCTGTAAGCAGCTTCTCCCCTCACTGTCTTGTGTATGGGACAAGCCATCTTTGTCTGTGAGAGAACCATGGAGTCACGTGTGTCGGAGAGTCGGAGACCGTCCAATTAAGCCAGATGGACTACTAGTGCACATCCTCAAACAACAAAGATGCCACCCTCATGTCATCCAACCAGACATTCTTCACACCTTCATATCCTGTTCATGACTGCCACAAACAGGACAGGGGACAAGGTATGTCCTTGTCGATGCGCTGCTCGCCTCTAACAAACTTGACATCATGCCAAGAATGCAAAGACAACTCTTGATCAAAGTGTATGAGGAGTGAATCGATCACAGCACAGAGTCGTAAGCGTTTTCAAAATCCATAAAACACATGTAGACCGGATTAGCAAATTCCCATGACCGCTAGATTATCTGCAAGAGGGTGAAAGGCTGTTTTTCGCAAACCCAGGGTTGCACATTGGAATCAATCTGCGACGCATATCAGTCAAATCCAAAAGCTCATGCAATATAGCATACAATAGAAACGTAAACCTCCAACTTTTTCCAACAACGTTTATAACTTTGTATGTGAAAATGTTGATCAGATCAATTCATGCCTACTCGGTACTCCGGAGCAGCCGATTTGAACAAACAGTCAAACAAGCCATAACATTTTGGATGACCATTTTGTTGTATTTATTTATTTATTTTGGCTGTTAAGGTATCAGCTCCCTCAACAAAGGCAGTTTCACTGCTGTCGCCTCCTTTGGCTGTTGAAGGCATTTCAGGCTGCTGTTACCGTGTGGGTCTCGTCGTCTCTCGCACCCTTACATCCAATGTCTGTGCTCGGACTGGACTCTTCGCCCTCCTCCCTCCCCACTGGTGGAATCACCTTCCCACCTCATGTCACAACAGCGGAGTCACTCTCCATTTGCCATAGGCTGAAGATTCATCTTTTCAACAAGTACCTCATGCTGCTGACTCCCCACCAAAGCTACCCCCCTCCTTTACTCAGTGCAAACTGCAATTGCTATCTAAACAATATCTCTTACTCTCTTACTTTTCCCAACAGGTTAGTCCTGCGTGATTCTCTCTTGTCACAGGGATATATAAGGTCAGTGAGACTTCTACTTTTGTTGACCTAGGAATGTAAGCTTTAATAAATGTCTTCTATGGTATTTAAAAAAAGTAAAAACAAATAAAAAAACAAAATAAAATGTATTAATAATAATAATATTCATAATAACATTATTATTATTATTATTAATAATAATAATAATAATAATAATAATAATATTGTTATTATTAATATTTATATTATTATTAATAATTATAATAATATTGATCATATTAACAATAATATTAATAATAATATTAGTATTAATAATAGTAATAATAATAATAATAATAATAATAATAATAATAATAATAATGAATAAAATAAAACTGAGCAAATGTAGTTTCCTAGTAGTTTCCTACCCTGGGACCCAGGCTCATTAGAGCATATTAGCACTGTTGTCATTTTGGGAGTTATTCATGTAGTCTGTCACCCTGGGATCATGCTCATTAAAACATATTAGTACTCCTGTCATGTGGCCATAGCAGAACCCATTTTGGGTCCTGACCCATAGTTGAAATCAAAATAAGACCCATATGACGCATAGTTTAAATCAAAATAAGGCAACAACTGAGCAAAAGCATCACTAATCTCTGCCTGTCCAAAGTATTTTGGCCCTCGTTAAGACTATATTTTTTCCATCAGTCATCCCGTTGCTAATAGCAACAAGAGAGGGTTGGCCCAGAGGTCATCCAGCCAATCAGCATCTGACGCTGTAGATGGAAAGTGGGATGATCATCTATTTTCCATTCTCTTGCCTTTTGTCTTCATGATTGCATCTCTCTCTCTCTCTCTCTCTCTCTCTCTCTCCCGCTCCCTCTATGAATCTCTTGGTCTCTTCATCCCTCTTTCATCCATGCTCCTGTCTCAATCCCTCTCTCAGGCTCTCAGTCTATGGTTCTCCCTCTCCCTCTCTCCCTCCCCCCGTTTCTATCAATGTCTCTCTCTCTCTCTCTCTCTCTCTCTCTCTCTCTCTCTCTCTCTCTCTCTCTCTCTCTCTATCTGTCTCTCAGTAATCATTATGTCATCCTCCTATAGAAAATGTAGTTAACAGGCAGATGACTGCAATCAACTTTGGTTCAGCCTAGGGTCAGCACACTTACAGACTGTGTGTGTGTGTGTGTGTGTGTGTGTGTGTGTGTGTGTGTGTGTGTGTGTGTGTGTGTGTGTGTGTGTGTGTGTGTGTGTGTGTGTGTGTGTGTGTGTGTGTGTGTGCGCGCGTGCGCGTGCGTGCATGTGAGTGTGTTAACGTACACAACCTGGTGTGTGGTTGTTAATGTATGACTGGTTGGTGTGTGAGTGTGTGTGAGTGTATGTGTGTGTGCCTGTGATTAAGTGTGTTGATAGTATGACAGTGATTGGCACATAGCACTCTGCATGAAGGTTATGATGTCAATTCACATTTTATTAAATTCCAGAGTAGATTGGACGCCATATGATCTGCATATTGCAGCAATATTATTACTGCCAGTGCTCTGATGAAACCTCGTATCTCCAACTTGAGCTTTTTCATTCATCAAATGAACGCTGCCATTTACTCCCCACATATATCAAATGTTTAATTACTGTGTGATGAAGCCAAACCACCGAAAATGTTGTGTCAAATGTCACAAACAGATGGCCATCAATGGGAAAGTCAACCAGCTTTCACCGTTTCTGAACATTACTTACAAGGTTTCTGGGGGCTACTGATGATGTGTTGATATCTGCTGTGAGGCAGAGGATAAATGCATGGGAGAGGAGAAGAGATAGGAGAGAAGGGAGGAAAGAGCATAAGGAGAGAGGATAAGGAGAGAAGGGAGGAAAGATGATACGGATAGAGGGGAGGACAGTGGGAGAAAGGACAAAATGGAGTCAGGAAGAAGGGAACATTGGAGATGAGGGAAGAAAAGATAAAGGAGAGGAATGTAAGCGATGAAAAAGGTCACCTAGATCCAGCTTTGTGAATCACGGGTTTGTATCACTTGGCACAACACTCTGATTTCAAACACTCTTCTCCACTGACTCTACAGTCATAAAGCACTCGGATTGGACGTTCTAATATGTAGCTTTGAACCTGATGCCCTGTGGTGACATATGAGTAATGCAACCCTTTGCTATTGTGATTGGTTGAAAACAGTCTAGGCTTGAAATGTTTTTGGGTCCAGTATGATGAAGTCAGGAAAGCATCACCCAAGACAGCTGTGCCAGCAGAACCATGAATCAGGAAATCCAAATGACCACCATGGCTTTAATAAACAAAGCAAATATGAGTCTAACAGAAGCCAAATGAGTCACGAGGCTCGATCCAGGCTAGAGGAGAGGAGAAATGGGATTTGCAATGTGAATCGACATGATGGACCCCAGTGTTTCCCATACATAAAGGAATTTGTGGCGGGCCGCCACAAAAGGATTTTGACCGCTACAAAAAGATGTTGACCAAAACAGTGCACCTGAACGCAACATGCAAGATACCCGCTGAATAAGTGTCCAATAAATGTTCATGTCATTCTGGCCAATACTTCTGTTATAGCATTTCAGTCTGGAATATGGAATATCTTTCAATAATCTATGATTTAGCTGCTAAATTGTCAAATACTTGTACTTGTACAACTACTTGTACTTAACCTAACTAACTTAACCTAACTAACTATCCGGTGTGCACAACATTGACAGCCTAAACTCCGACTGACACCCCAAAAACCTACAATCCGCTACAGAAAAATGTATATTGTTTGTTTATTAACTGGCCCCTCGCCTTCTATCATTTCACGAAAGTGGCAAAGCAAGTTGAGTATCATTGACCTATAGGGAGAAATTTAGTTTGTCATTGTAAACCCACAGCACAGTAATGATGACATGATCTTCATAGATCTAGCCTTTTAATTTTGCTCTTAAGCTTTCTCAAAGTACACCAAATTCATGCATTTTACTTTAAAATGTTAAAAAAAAATCTCGCGGGGGGGGCATGCCACCGCACCCCCCTAGGGGGTCTGCGGTCCCCCACCACAAATACTCAAAATCCTGTGGGAAACACTGGACCCACTGCATTCAGACAAGAGAGGCTGGTTAAAGAGAGGGGAGAGAGGAGAGAAGAGGACAAAGGGGGGAAAGGAAGGGATGAGAGGAAGGAAGGAGAATGAAAGAGAAGAAACGGCGGGGGGGGGCTTTGAGATTCGAGGTGTACGGGGAGGGGAGAAGAGAGGAGGTGAGAGGTAGTGGAGAGAGGATGAGGAGAGACAAGAGGAGCAAGCGATGAGGTGAGGACCAGAGCGGAGGAGATGAGAGAGACGGGGGTGCAGAGAGGACACAAGGCAGATGGAGTTATAGGAAGGGGGCGGGGCAAGGAGGAGGGCGGAGCTTGGGAAAGCGAGGAGGTACTCAGAGAAGAAGACAGGGTTTTTCCTGCATAGAGGAATGTTTGGTGTCCCCGAAAGAGGTTTTAGCCTCATCAATTAAAACCTCCCACTAAATTGTGATCACTTTATTATTTGGTTTTGGGTTGCAAGCGGAAAAAATACTGGCAATGACTGATATAGCGGATATATTTGATTTCATATTTGATTTCAGGACCTGTCTAACCCTGATTCACTCAAAATCAAGCCTTTTTTACTGTGTCATCTTAGAGAATTTCAAAGATAAAGTCCCACATTTGTACCTTGAAATGGCTTCCTTTCTGAAACAGGAGGTGCTGTAAAGGCATTGCTACATCAATTCTGACAATGACTGATATAGTTGTATTGCAGGACCCTGAGACACTAACCCAAAATCAATCATTTTTACTGTATGGTTTCAGAGAATTTCAAAGTTAAAGTCGCACATTCTTACGTTGGAATGACTTGAAGTCTGGGGGTGCTTCAAAAACACATCGTGCCATAAATTCAGTCTTTACGCGGATCGATCATGCTTACTGTCCTGAGTAATCAGCCCCCAAAGGCTGTCGGAGAGAGAGATGGTGTCACAGGCTCCAGAAAGGAATCCAGGCATTTTTGAAGGGGTAGAATGGATGCTAGGCTAAAGCTACTCTCTGGCCAAGTCGTAAAGCCAGAACCCCGTCATCATATTCAAAATGTTAACAATGAACATAATCTTAAACTAATCTAGTGTGAAATGGTCATCGACTTTGGAAGGTGTAGTGATTTCAGGAGGGAAAACTGAAGAGGAGAGAAGAATAAGAAAGAGAAGGTGCTTTCCCAGGTTAAAGCAGAGGTGGGGATGCATAGTATTACAGCATGAAAGAAGAGAAATGATTTTTTTGACATGAGCCCCAGGAGAGGAGAGACGCCAGCCTCTATGAGGAGGGAGAAAGAGAGAGAACAGAGGAGGACTGTGAAGGAGGAGAGGAGAGGAGAGGAGAGGAGAGGAGAGGAGAGGAGAGGAGAGGAGAGGAGAGGAGAGGAGAGGAGAGGAGAGGAGAGGAGAGGAGAGGAGAGACGCCAGCCTCTATGAGGAGGGAGAAAAAGAGAGAACAGAGGAGGACTGGAGGAGGAGAGGAGAGGAGAGGAGTGGAGATAAGAGAGATCTGGGGGAAGGGGGGGGGGGACTTCAGGGACTTTGAATGTGGCATGGTTGTTGGTGCCCAGACCAGGCTGGTTTGACTATTTCACAAACTGCTGATCTACTGGGATTTTAACCCACAGCCATCGTTAGGGTTTATAGACCCTTTTCACTCCCAGGGCGTCAAAGTCCACCGCTTTTTGCATGGGTGTTTCTAGGGAGTGGCCAGGGGGGGTGGCACTGGCCGCCCCTGAAATCTGATTGGCCACCCCAGGTGCCACCCCCACCTCCTGAGGGTGCTGGCGTCTGTGGCCACCTGGCCACCCCAGGCAAAATGTCCTGGACATGACACTGCCACCGCATGGATGATGATGAAGGAGGGGCATGAATGATGGGGGGGGGGGAATCCGATTTACTCTGTGCACTGCCTGGTGGCACCTATAGGTCCATTCAGACTCAAGCTTGGCCCCATGGCACTTAAGCCATTTAATTAAGACAATGTTATGCTTTGTCAGCCGACACTTTTGAAACGGTTTTTGAAATGAGGACTTGAGTCGACACTTTCAAGTGTCGGCGAGCAGTGTCTGCTACCTGGTGAAATGTCTAGTGTCGCTGACTACGTCACATACTCATAGTGTCGCGCAAGTCTGATTGGCTATATAGACGGCACGCGCGCTTGACTTCCTTGTTTTGGTTTTCGCTCGATTGAAATGAATGAACGTGTCCCCGCTATTTTTATCAGCCTGTCCTTGATGTATGACTTCGTGAAAATCACAAAGAACATCGTGACCAATTTCCCAGAGAGAGAGGAGGTGAGTTGTGTGTTGTTTATATGCGGCTGCAGCCAAGTACGTTACATCTTGCCTCCGAGGTGGTTTCACTGTGCATTCCATTCCCTCTCTTGCCTTGGCTGTCTGCACTGATGACGTTCGAGTGTCACGTGACCATTGAACCGAACGTTCACTGAAGTATAAATGCAACACCATGAGCGACACTTTCTTTTTCGTCTGCAAGACTGCGACCATGTGCTGAGCGACACTTAAGTATAAATTAAGCTTTACTCCTGTTGTTGTCTTATAGATCATTGCTTGTATTGTGTTGTATAAAGCTCAGATGTACGTCACTTTGGATAAAAGCGTCTGCTAAGTGAAATTGTAACATTGTCACATTGTAACATTGTCAGATTGATTGTAACATTGTCACATTGTAACATTGTCACATTGTAACATTGTCACATTGTCACATGGTAACATTGTCAGATTGTAACATTGTAACATTGTCACATTGTCACATTGTAACATTGTCAGATTGATTGTAACATTGTCACATTGTAACATTGTCACATTGTAACATTGTCACATTGTCACATGGTAACATTGTCAGATTGTAACATTGTAACATTGTCACATTGTAACATTGTCACATTGTAACATTGTCACATTGTCACATTGTAACATTGTCAGATTGATTGTAACATTGTCACATTGTAACATTGTCACATTGTAACATTGTCACATTGTCACATGGTAACATTGTCAGATTGTAACATTGTAACATTGTCACATTGTCACATTGTAACATTGTCACATTGTCACATTGTAACATTGTCAGATTGTAACATTGTAACATTGTCACATTGTCACATTGTAACATTGTCACATTGTCACATTGTAACATTGTCACGACCCCTCGGCGGCATACAACACGAATGCACGGATGCATCTTGCCTTCCATCAAAGGCTCTGAGGAATCAATGTGTCCAGCCCCTCTGTCCAATCAATGCCACCAAGAGTTAAGGCAGTTCTGAATCTGAAGGCAAAAGGGTGTCCAAGGGTGTACCTAATGAAGTGGCCGGTGAGTGAATATCAAATCATGTCAGCGGTGATGGCGTAATTGAGTGCTTGAGTGAAAATGGAGGAAAATAGGGGAGAAGAGGAGAGTGGATGAATGCAAGAGAGGGAGAAGGAGAGCGGGGAGGCGCCGGCAGTAAAGGTTTCATATGTCAGTGCAGAGGATGGGCTAAGGAGCAGAGGAAATGTCACATGTCAAAAACGATGTTGTAATTTACTGTTAGTGAAAAAGAATCAAAGCAGGCGAGGAGAGAGGAGAGGAGAAAGGGCAGAGGAGAGAATGATAGGAAAGAAGAGGAGAGGACAAGAGATACGAGCATGAGAGAGGAGGAGAGGAGTGAAAAGGCCAGAGGAAACCATCAGAGAAGGAGAGGAGAGATGGTCTGTTTTCCAGAAGCGGCTGGAGAGGCAGGAGATGGATGAGGGAGTACGGAGTGGAGACTGTTACACACCAGGGAGGTAACAGGAGGGAGTCACGTGACCAGTCCTGCCTCGTGCCCTTGAGCAATACACTGGACCCCCGCCCGCTGCACAGTGGAGGAATAAGAGAACACTGAAAATCATTCAGGAAAGATCTTCATGAAGAAGTCATACAGCTGTCATGAGTGTGTTATGACTTCCACATGACCTAGACATTTAGCCCTCAGACTGGTGTTCAGTGTTAAAGACAATTATGTAAGAATAGACTAGATGTTCATGTGTATTGTAGAAGTGGTTTTGACTAGTTTGAAGTGTGCATACTCTGTATTACGGTACATTAGCCAAACATGAATTTATTATGCCTATAGGATAGACAGACTAGACAACTTTCCAAATCTTTAACAGATTATGAAAAGACTGGGGGTATACACCAACCGATCGGTTCCTGTAGATGGACTAAACGGCACAGGTTACGGTGTTGTCATTGATGTTGTAATGAGTCAGTATTATTATTCCCGTGTGCCTATCAGAAATATAATGTATTGTATGACGCATACTGTAACTTGCCAGTTGACTGCTTCTTGGTGTGGCTTGTTACTAGCTTCATAGTTTTTCAATGGCTATTGACGCGATCATACGCATGAGTTGTTGGTGAGTTTACACTACACGACTGCGTCCAGACTCCAGAGTCCGCTTGGAAATTCAAACATGTTTGATATAATCGTTGTGGCTCCATCTGGCGTCTGTTCCTGATGATCACACACTTGACGATTAGAATCTGTAGCCCTCATACACTCACAGATTTTGGTGCCAACTGGCCACGCCAACTGCAACTAGAGTGGACAAAGACAGACTCTGCCCAACTGGAAATCCTGTGTAAAATCGGGGGGAATAGTCTTGCAGTGTAACCTCAGCTTTAGGAAAGGACGAACAAAGCATCTCTTCAGACTGAAATGTAAAGAAACTGGCATCTCTAGGCTTTGTCAGGCTTTGCCACAGCCCACTTGAGTCTATGTGCTTATTCTGCTGAAGGCACTTCTGATGAAGTTCTGTTTGAACGAAACGTTAATAAAGTGACCGGGAGCATCCTAATTCCAGTGTGCGGACCTTATTTTATTTTTTTAGAGACTCATTTCTCCCTTACAAAAGGCACTGCTAATGTCTGACCCCTGCATCTCTCTGACCCCTATGGAGAATGACATGCAAGTGCTTAGCGCTGTATGTATGTCTCAGACATTGCAAAACACATTTGCAAGACTAGCCTTTTCTAGGCAAAAATAACTCCTAATGGCACTTAGTGGATCAACTTCCTTAAAAAATAAATAAAAAAGAATAATAATAATAGTAGTAATAATAAACCAACATGAGGTTCGCTCGCAGGTTCGAGCCCCTGTGTTACCTCCGACTTGGTCGGGGCGTCCATACAGGCACAATTGGATGTGTCTGCAATCAGTTAATTAAGGGTATGTGTCCTGGTCGCTGCACTAGTGCCTCCTCTGGTCGGGAGGGAGGGGGGGGGGGCTGTACGGGGGTGGGGAACTGGGGGGAATAGCATGATCCGCCCCCCCCCCCCCAACACGCTGCCTCCAGCTGGGGAAAAGTCCTTGAAAAGAAGCGGCTTCTTAAAAATAATGAATAGATGGGAAAAAGCATGGGGCGGCAGAAGAGAAGAGAAGAAGGAGGAGAGGAGGTGTTGTTTGTCAGCTGTGATGGTGTATAGTAGGAGGAGAGGAGGTGTTGCTGTTTGTCAGGTCAGATGGTGGAACTCAGAGTAGGATGAAGCAGCTCAATGACGATGTTCTGACGTCAGCCATGAGAAGATGAATATTAATGAGACCTTTAAGTGCTAAAGGACAGACAGCTGGGAGCTGTATTGATTGGTTTAAAACAGAGGGAAAAGGAGCACCTAGGTGTGTGTATCACTGCTGCACTATCACAACATGGGCTCACAGCCAAAGCAACCATTTGGTAGCAGGCATTTTTCCATTGCCCTTAGAAATCCTGTTTAATTCAGTTGGGTGAATATAATCATCCAAGTGCAACCCATTAGTCCAATATATCTTATAGCCTATATTGATCATTCTTTAATTCTATTCAGCTACACCCATGTTACTGTAAAATGCTTATCAGAAGTAGTTTATTACCCTTGCTAAATGATAGGGCGTCTTGGGGGTGAGGTTTACTCACTGCACGACCACGAGCACTGGCTAGCGTCAAAGCAGCTAGCCGCGGGCATGCTGCTTCAACATGATATAGATCACACTAAGGAAGCAAGGTGATCTCAATATGTACGTTCATTCTGACTTTAAATGTTTGCTCCACCCACAATAGCAAAACCCAGAGCCGTATAGATAGAAGAGTCCCGACATCTCCATTCACTCCAATGGACCAGTTTTTTTTACTCTCAAGAGTTCCAGGAAGTAAGGTCCTGGATTAAGCAGCACTGTCGAGTTGCACCAAAATGGACAGTTTGTGTTGTACTCTGAAAGGGGTTTTCCCCCCTTGAATCAAATTGTACATTATCAGCTTTATTTTAGCATGCAAAAGTAGCGCGAGACCCATTCCTGGCTGTTCATTGGCTAATGAGTCTCGCATTATGGTCCTCCGCTGCAAAACCCTCATGAGCTGATGGGCACTACAGCAGGACTCAAGCTGTTTACTCGGGCTAAAACAGTTGCTCAAAAGTTAACAGCACCAGTATGTGCCATGCCCAATGCTTGCTAATCAGCCTATCAGTGCCATTGCTATAGCCATGCAGGTGGCTAACGTCCACATATATGCTGCAAACTGCAACTGTGTGTGTGTGTGTGTGTGTGTGTGTGTGTGTGTGTGTGTGTGTGTGTGTGTGTTTTGTGTGTGTGTGTGTGTGTGTGTGTGTGTGTGTGTGTGTGTGTGTGTGTGTTTCCCGTCTGCTTTGTGTCTGTAATGGGTTGCAAAGTTCACCTGGGGGCCAAGCCTTTGGGGAGGAGAGGTGAAGGGAGGAGATAAGAGAGGAGAGGAGAGCTGAGGAGTGGGGACATGGTGAAAAAAGGAAGATGGAGAAGAAACTGAACAGATTCATAACTTCAATGACATTGATGAAAGAGAGAGAGTGAGAGAAGACATTTCAAAACGTCTCATGAATTGTCCCTGCCCAGCAAAAATTCCCTGGACCTGCGTCGATGTTATCGGTCGTTCAAGACGTGACTTTATTACCATAATGCCGAGATGAAAACATCATCTTAATGGGATGGTGATTTCTAGGAATTCATATTCTATGTTAGAGAGTGTGTAACTGAATAAGAAACTCACAGGAAACATTTCCGCCTCCTGCGTCACAACGTGACTTTATTTTGACTATTTGACCGACATGAAAACATCGTCTTTGTGGAAAAATATTGATACTTTGTTAGTTAGCTTGAAAGAGGGGCAACATTGATTAGTATGAAGGCATTTCTGCAGGAGCCACAGTCAGCCCCCCCCACCTCCCCACCCCCTCGTCTCAAAAAGCCGCACACAACTCACGTACGATATACTTTCCCTCAAAAAAACGATAATTTTGACCTCTGGTATGATCATTTGACATTTCCCACCTGGCACCACTGGCTGGAGACGAGAGCTGCCTGCGAGCTGCGACACTCACACCTGGACGCTGGCAGAACTGAGTCGGAAGCAACAGCAGCACTGTTCCAGTAGCATCAGAAGCAACAGCAGCACTGTTCCAGTAACGTCAGAAGAACTTTCAAATCAGATCGACGTGGAATCCACCTCAATGACCAACGTGAATTAGACGTTGGACATGTTTGCTGGGTGAGGTCATTTTGTTTTCTTGATTGCCTGCTGACCTGTTCACCTTGGATGAACAATAAGAGTAGTTACTCACATTTCCACAGCCTCTTGTTCCTAAGCCTAATGTTCTGTCAAGAGAATTTAGTCTCGGGTTTCTTCCATCCTTGAGTCAGTGAGTCTTTCACCCTTAAATACCATTTAAATTTTCAGACAGCATGAATTTCAATTTGGACAAGAAATTAAGTGTGATTGATTGCATAACTTACTTACTTAGGCCTTAGTATTCCCTGAGGAACATAAGTCATCGATGAAAACCTTCCATCCTCTCCGGTCTTGTGCCCTTCGGTCAAGTTGTTGCCCTGACAGCCCCTCAGCCTTCATCTCCTGTTCTGTGCTTCTTCTCCAGGTTGTTCTTGGTCTCCCCATGCTTCTTTACCCTGTGGCTTCCATGTTTGTGCCTGTTTAGTGATTGATTGATTGTATCTTCTGAGTGTGTGCCCTATCCTGCTCCACTTCCTTCTGCTGATTTCTACTGGTTCTTGCTTGGTGAGTTCCCACAGGTTGGCATTGGTGATGGTGTCTGGCCAGTAGACTCCCAGGAGGCATCAGAGGCAACGGTTAATGAATGTCTTTAGTTTAGTGAGAATGCTATTCTTGGTCTTCCATGTTTCTGGTCCGTACAGCAGGATGGATTGGACATTTGAATTCAATTTGATTTTCAGGTTAGTTTTGAGAGAAAGGTTTTTTCAGATTTTGTTTAATATGTTGAATGCTGTGTAACGGAGTTAAAAATGCACTTTATTATTTATTATCTCTAATGTATTTATGTCTCTTTTATTTATCATTTAATGGTCATTTAAAGTATTGTGTGAATTTTATCTTTAGGAGTTATTTTTGTCTACTGAATCTGTAGTGTTTGCTGTGGAAATTGCCTTTTGCACATCGTGTTCTGTACCTCCTGAGTTTCCGTAGCCCCCCCCCCCCCCACTTCCCCCTCACATTGCCATCTGCACTGTTGAGGGTAAGTTTGATGTGAAAATGCTGCTGTGATATATTACTAATTTCGTTTGAAAATAAGCCATTTACTTCGTAGTCTCTGGTGCATATTGTTAACTGATAGTATTTTTATGTTACCCAACTGTTTTTGTACCGCTCTGACCATTAATTTAAGTTGTTTTAGATGCACTTTCTAATCGCCATTTTGCCATCACGGAAGGCTGGCTTGTGTCATGTGACCAACAAAGTAGATATTTTACGAGTGTAAACCAAGGTGACCAGACGTCCCCGATTTTCAGGGACAGTCCCCGTTTTTGGTGACCTGTCCCCGGCTGGAGCTGTCCCCGAAAATGTCCCCGATTTTCTACTGCCGTCTGTGGCCGATATGACTCTAGCTCTAGTGGGCTCATTCTTATATCTAGAGTGAAGATACTTATAGGCTATGAAACTGTAAGACCTACAGCATCCATTGGGACCAACAATGCCATGATACCTTGTTGGGAAGGAAGTGAAGGCTAAATAATGAATTTTGAAAAACCGGCATGGTCAATTTCAAAGATATCTGAATGAGAATCGATTCTATGAGTACCCATGAGTCTCCCCTTTACAGACGTCACTGGCCAACCACTCAAGCAGGAAGGTTGCAGGAGGCTTACGGGCTGATTAAAAGCATATCAAAGCATCTCATGTCTATGTCGCCCACTGATCCAGACATCCAACAAGTGTTTACAAGTTTTGATGCTTCCTGCTCTTCCAGGAAGACATTGAAAAAGCACTTAGGACTCCACCCAAAATACATTTTGAGATCTGAGGCTATTCATAAAAAACGGACGGCCAGGCCTAATGCTGCTGGAGAACTGTAAAGGGCCACAGTGAATGAAGTGTGTGTGTGCGGGGGGGGGGGGGGGGGGGGGGGGGCATCAGGGGCCTCTTCGGTACAACAGCCATGGGCAAAATAAATGAACCCGGAATCATCCCCCTTTTTTATTTCATAGGTAATAACATTGGATATTTTAATGATATATTACTTGCCGGACTGGAAATGTCCCCGATTTTCATTTGAGAAATCTGGTCACCTTAGTGTAAACTCTGTTATCTTGAATGTTCAGGAAGCTGATGTGCAGAAATAAAGGCCAGAAGACAACCTAAAGTGTATCTTATTGTCTTCTGCAGGTATGCATTTTCCTGTTAAATGTCATAGTTTGTGTTGTGTGTTACCCATTCCACCCCACGCACCATTTTATTTTGTCCAGTGTGTCGCTGTTCTTACTTTTTGTATAATGTTCCCCATGGTTGCATTTTAGTTTTAAACAGTTGAAACTGTTGCAATAATTTAGTTAGAAGAAAAAAATGTTTCCTGCATTATGTAATAGCTCTTAGTAAAATATTTAATGTACTAGAAATATTGTTAGCCTGTATAATTACTGTATAGCTATTAGTAATGTGAATACTGTACTGTACTGTAAAAGAAAAGAACAAAACAGACATTGCCGTCTGCACTGTTGAGGGAAGCTGATGTGCAGAAAGAGAGGCCAGAAGACAACCTAAAGTGTCTCTTATTGTCTTCTGCAGAGCAAAATAAATGCCACTAAAGAGAACCCTGAGTCGTCACTGTCCATGCCCCGCCCACATCCGTTACACTGCTCTTGCTTTTCCTATTCTGGCTTCCACATCATCTGCTCCTCCATCTACAGTGATTATGCTCCCCAGGTATGTAAAACTGATTGCATAATAACGACTACCCTAAAATGTGTGGCTGTAACTCCTAGCTGAAATCCAACAAGGCATGTCTGCAGTACAGACTGGGCATGTCTGCAGTACAGTCATCTGCAGTACAGACTGGGCATGTCTGCAGTACAGACTGGGCATGTCTGCAGTATGGACTGGGCATATCGGCAGTACAGACTGGGCATGCTGAGAGGATGGTCTGCAGTACAGACTGGGCATATTGAGAGGATGATATACCCTTTGCAGACATTGGTTATTGGATTGCCTGCAAGCCAAGCTATTCAGCTCCTGTAAGCTTTTGTCAAAGACTTCAGTGATGAAGGTCTTGAGAACATCCAGTATTGGTAGTGTAGTAATTCTTCTGAGAGGGGATGGGGGCATGATTAGAGTGGATTCTCAACTGTCCAACAAATGGATAGTCAGAGGTACTGCAGGCAAGTATTGAGGGGCGTGAAAAATCGTGCTTTTTCCAAGAAGCTGCCCAAAAAGAAGTGGGCAGGAGTTGGGCTGTGTACAGTGGTCAGAGTGAATATCAAATATCTGCAGTGTTCAATGTTTTTTCTTCTCCCACTGGCCCCCACACACACTTTTGCCCCACTAGATCAGAGTTTGGCTCCTTGTATATTTTCACTGGCCCAGCAGCCAAACACTGACAATGGAAAAAAAGGAGGCAAGAAAAAGACCCCCCCCCATCCCCATAGTTTTGGTGATTTATTCTAATATCTACAAAAGTGAAGTTCCCATTGGATTTGGTTGTTTTCCTTCAGTTATGGACATGTAATGTTACACAAATATGCAAAATATAAAATGGGGCACATATTGGATCAGTAAATGAGGTTTCTCCGTTTTGTGAAATGGATCAGAAAAAGTTCTCTATATTTTGTGTAAAGCCATGCAGAGGGTATGAGAGAGAGAGAGAGAAGAGAACCGTGGTTGCAATCATCTAGGCTCCACTCCAGGCATTTTTCTATTGTGTTTTGGAAGTGGGATTTGAGATCTTAGACATCCCCCCACAATCTGGGCCTTCATCCTTGTTATACAATGCTTATGAAGAATTTCTACATGTGATATGAAGTTGGTGCATCTTGTTACATTTCTGTTGAGAATACAGGATCAATTCATTATTTATTGTTCATGTTTGTGCGCTTGAAGATTTTCTCACTCTCTCCAGCTTTTAAAGCAGTGGCATTTTCATAATCCATGAACTTTCCCAACACTCTCTCACACACACACACACACACACACACACGCACGCACGCATGCACACACACACACACACACACACACACACACACACACACACACACACGCATGCACACACACACGCGCACGCAGGGATGCACGCACACACACACACACACACACATTATGCACATATGCACACACACATGGGCACGCACGCACACACACACACACACACACACACACACACAACTGTCATAAAATATAAACTTAATATTTTATTACTGATTTAATGTACAATACTGTAATTCAAAGAACCTACCATGAGGGAAGATACAGTGCAGAATTGTGATGAAAAAGCTTCTGAGGGAAGACTGAGAACAACCAAACCCCATTTTGCAATGTGCAACATCTTACAATGCCTCAGAATGAAGACTGTGCTTCAAGTTTAAATCAGCAAATACATTTTTCAATAGGGAATTAATTCAACAAATTGTAATAATAAATTCTCACATGCAGAGAGGCACAATTACTGAACCCATTCAATTGATCCAAATACGTTCAGATATCTTTACCAATGCAGTGAAATTGAAATCCATATATAATACAGTTCTTATCAGCTGGTTCAATTAACCTGACGTGCATTTAATAAAGACAAGGACATGATCTATCCTCTCTCAATCAGTGCCAAGAGAGGTTCCGATGCAGTCCTTTGCCCTGGAATAAGCAAAGGAAACTGCAAGGTTTCTGATCCCACTGATGAGAAAGACATCAGTGTCACATTGTGATGACTGTGATTCTACTGATGAGAAAGACATCAGTGTCACATTGTGATTACTGTACAGATGAGAAAGACATCAGTGTCCCATTGTGATTACTGATGAGAAAGACATCAGTGTCCCATTGTGATTACTGTACTGATGAGAAAGACATCAGTGTCACATTGTGATTACTGTGATCATACTGATGAGAAAGACATCAGTGTCCCATTGTGATTACTGTACTGATGAGAAAGACATCAGTGTCACATTGTGATTACTGTACTGATGAGAAAGACATCAGTGTCACATTGTGATTACTGTGATTCTACTGATGAGAAAGACATCAGTGTCCCATTGTGATTACTGTGATTCTACTGATGAGAAAGACATCAGTGTCCCATTGTGATTATTGTGATTCTACTGATGAGAAAGACATCAGTGTCACATTGTGATTACTGTGATGCTACTGATGAGAAAGACATCAGTGTCCCATTGTGATTATTGTGATTCTACTGATGAGAAAGACACCAGTGTCCCATTGTGATTATTGTGATTCTACTGATGAGAAAGGCATCAGTGTCACATTGTGATTACTGTGATTCTACTGATGAGAAAGACATCAGTGTCACATTGTGATTATTGTGATTCTACTGATCAGAAAGACATCAGTGTCACATTGTGATTATTGTGATTCTACTGATGAGAAAGACATCAGTGTCCCATTGTGATTATTGTGATTCTACTGATGAGAAAGACATCAGTGTCCCATTGTGATTATTGATGAGAAAGGCATCAGTGTCACATTGTGATTACTGATGAGAAAGACATCAGTGTCACATTGTGATTACTGATGAGAAAGACATCAGTGTCACATTGTGATTACTGATGAGAAAGACATCAGTGTCACATTGTGATTACTGTGCAACACATGCATGGATGCATATGAGATTTGGAGCAGGACATGTCCTCACATGTGATCTGTGTTCACGTTGTTTTGGGTCATCTCTCCACCTACTGTGTATCGTCCAACTGAACAATCTGATGAATCCCTTTGCAGCAACTCATTTTCTCACATCGGCGAGCGAGAACGAGAGAGATGAGGGAGATATTACAGAATGTGATTCAGACGCTGTGATGTCGTTTGGGATATGATTGGATTGAAACAGTTTTGCTGTTTTTAATAACACATCTTTTTAATAGCATGCATTTATATAGAAAGATTGAATGCATTATTTTTTCTAAATGTCTACGAGTCTGAAGATTTGAAAAGTAGCTCTCCACCCCCCCCCCCCCTCGCCCCCCATTTTCAATGTTCTCCACATAGTCCAATTGAAATAATATCTGTCCATTCAACCCAAGTGGCCCCATACTGCTATTGCATGAACAAAAAGCTGTGTATGCTTATAGCATAAGAAAAATCAAGAATTAACTAAGAACTAAGAATTTAGTTTAATTAAATTGACACAGATTGTGTGTGTGTGTGTGTGTATGTGTGTGTGTGTGTGTGTGTGTGTGTGTGTGTGTGTGTGTGTGTGTGTGTGTGTGTGTGTGTGTGTGTGTGTGTGTGTGTGTGTGAGAGAGAGAGAGAGAGAGAGAGAGAGAGAGAGAGAGAGAGAGAGAGAGAGAGAGAGAGAGAGAGAGAGAGAGAGAGAGAGAATAGGGACAGTATGAGATAGGGAGAGAGGATACAGAAATAAGGTGAGCAGCCTTCTGCTGTCGGCCACTGGGCAGCTCCACTGAGCAGTGTGGGGTTAAGTGCTGTGTATAGAAACAGCACCTCTCTGGTCCCAGCTGGTAGTACAGGAGGTACGTGCTGAGGGAAGGGAGTGCTCTTCACTTTCACTTTCCCCCACTGGATGTGTCCAGCCTCCCAGGAGACCTCTTCGTTCCAAGTCACCCTCTAGGCTGGAGAGCAAGGCAGGTAACAACCCGACTGCTCCACTGGACCCAGGGTTCAACAGCAGCACGTCTGTGCGAGGCAGCTGTGCATAAATACAACTGTAACGAAACCTAGTATCAGAATCAGAATCAGAATCACTTTTATTGCCACAGTATGCAAGTTACATACGAGGAATTTGTCTTAGTGTCTGTATGCAGCGTAGCGCTCAGATCAATATACAGAGATAAGAAGTAGGAAGATAACTAAAGACAATCACAAAGTTGCAAGTGCAACCAAATCGAGTAAATATATACAATATGTACATGAGTGGTGAAGTGTTCTGTGGATAATAAATATGAATTTACGTTGAATTTACATGAGATTTACAGACTGAGTTAAATAGGTGTTAAATAGGCAGTGGATTTACATGAATTTACAGTCAGAGTTACATAAAAGTTTACATTGAATGTACATGAAATTTACAGGCTAAGTTAAATAGGCATTAAATGTGCAGTGGATTTACATGAAAAACATTTAAACACTGGTCAGTCCTCAGGGCCAGTGTGTGCAGATAGGCCAACTAGGCAATTGTCTACGGCACTGTCAGCAGCACTTTAGCAAGGCGGTATTAGTAGCTATTAGTAGGCTATATTAGCAGAGTGTTTCCAACACAATAATAATCTGTTACAGTAAATTTCTCAAAGAGTTGAAACTACAAAAAAATGCTATGTAATGTAGTAGCCTACAACGAGACAAGATGCACTTAATTGGACTGGCAGTGATCTCCATAGAAAATGAACTGACGCCGAGAATCGTATAGAGGAGGATTGGATTTATTTAAGACCTTTGATGCAATGAAAGGCCCCCTGCTGTGTCCCCTTCTGAAAGGTAAAGTCAGCTTTACAGTCATGTCTAATGCAGAGGTTCTCAAATGTTTTTCAGCCAAGGAGCCCTATACAACATAGAAAATATACCAGGGACCCCCTCATTCTGATTTGTGATTTTGGGCTAAGCTTAATTGTTTCCACGGTAACGTGCTTGACTTTTAAATTGATAGGTTTGTTAGATTAGAATGTAATCCATGCCCCATTTTAGATTCAAAGCAGAAAATATTTTCCTTGAACTATGAAGCTTTTGCAAAAATAAAAAGTTTTTATTTTTATTTTCCTGAAAACCTTTCGCGGACCCCCTGGCAAAGTGCCACGTACCCCTGGGGGTCCCCGGACCCCCATTTGAGAACCACTGGTCTAATGTGCTGATGATAACTTACAGTAATGTCTCATGTGCTCGCGCACCGCTGTGCACACAGATTTGCATAGTTTGAGGTGCAGCAACCGGGCGAACCATCATGGGTGGTAGGGGTTGATTGGATCGGCCGGAGGGACATAACCCCGCCTCTGACCCAAACCCCAACCAATCATCAAGCAGCCACACATTTGTTTTACTCTAGCTGCAGTCAATTGAGATTATAAGGCCCGGTGTGGCCTGGCCCCAAAAAATAAATACAAAATAAAATGCTGCTGATTCTGTTGCTGTCACATTGATGGACTTTCATGACTTATGAAGTTATAATACCATTATAACTAAAGTTCGGGAACAAGGCCATGCCACAACTAACCACTCATTCAATCAGTCAATCCCTTGCTCCGCCTGGATTCAATCATTCGCTCCACCTACTTATACGCCCCAAACCAAGATCCTTTCTTGCTCTCGTCTCAAGTCCAAACTCATCCCTCCCACCCAACCCCTTAATCTTCTATCTCAGCTTAGGAACCACCAGGGATAAGATGGAGCCATGAAGACCATGAAGAGCTTCCATCGCCGAGGCAGTTCCCCCATCCAGAGTCTCACTCCCTGGTTCCTTGAGACATCTACTCATACTTCAAATCATCCCTTCATCCCTCATCCCATCCCCTCATCCCATCACCCCCTCCCCCCATCCCTTCCCCCATCCCTTCATCCCCTTTCCTCCTCCTAATAAACTATGAATCATTTGTGGCTTGGTCATAGTTAGTGAATTTGAAGTTTTAAATATTGCAAAAAAGAACTTGGATAGGCATTTATTGGCCCAATGCCCATCTGGCCACCAATGTTGTTGAACATCTGTTAATATGTTTTGGAGATATCCTGCTGACAGAAACTAACAAGGCAAACACAAAATGTTGTCGATAATAATAACCGTTGTTTTGTTCTTGTTTCCCCGCCGTGTTCTGATCCAAAGAGAAACGGCAGCAATAACGAGCCAGCTAGGCTTGTGAAATGACAGGGTAGAGAAGCTCCCCTGTCTGCTCTGCTCCTCATCACCCACACAACCAGGAACATTAGCAGACAACGGGTACGTTTTTGCCGAGCGAAATTATAATGTAAAAGTATCCGTCTAACTTCCACAAGTGACTAATTGCTCAAATTTGAGTTGCTTGTTGCCACAAAAATGTAATGTGGACTCCACTCCAAGACAGATTCTTACTTGAAGTTATACTTGGCAGAGCCAACTGTTGATATGAGCATTTACAGATGGTGTTTGTGTCTGTGTGTGTGTGTGTGTGTGTGTGTGTGTGTGTGTGTGTGTGTGTGTGTGTGTGAGGGTGTGTGTGTCTGACGGTACGTGTGTGTGTGTGTGAGGGTGTGTGTGTCTGACGGTACGCGCGCGTGTGTGTGTGTGTGTGTGTGTGTGTGTGTGAGGGTGTGTTTCTGACGGTACATGTGTGTGTGTGTGTGTGTGTGTGTGTGTGTGTGAGAGGGTGTGGGTGTGTCTGACGGTACGTGTGTGTGTGTGTGTGTGTGTGTGTGTGTGTGTGTGTGTATTTGGATCCATACTGTACACAGGATGTATGTCTGTCTGTCTGTCTCAATTTGCTTGTGTTTCTATATCTGCGTGTGTGTGCCAACAGTGGACTTGAAAAAAAAAAGGGGGTGGGGGGCGTGGGGTGTTGTTTTGTGCTGTTACCACGGTTACGCCAACACTAGCCCCTGGAGTGCTGAAAGAGGGTTGAGAAATCAGCACACAATGGCCAGAGAAAAATAAATGGCTTTCAATCTCTGATTCATCCTCTCGTGTCTCTCTATTTCTGTCTGAATGCCTGCCAGTCTGCTTTTGCACTATCTCCCTTTTCCATCATTCTCTCTCTCTCTCTCTCTCTCTCTCTCTCTCTCTCTCTCTCTCTCTCTCTCTCTGTCAATTATCTCTTTGTATTTGGTCAGTCTTTGTGCTGAAAGACCTCAATGTAAGAGCAATTTCAAAAGCGGTTCTCATAGCCTTTTACAGGTCAACTCATTTGCCAGATGACTCGCTAAAAACCCAATTTGGAGAACGCTGCGCAGAGATGTTCCGATTTTATAAACCCTTTGGAATAATTAAGAGTCAGAATGAGGACTTGTTAATTGCTCGAAGCTCAATTTCCGCTGCTCAGATCGGCGAGGCAGAGATGCCTTCTGATACGTCGGCTAATGCATGAGGGAGCATCTTTCAGGGGTCATTTTTCACATTTGAATAGTCAACTCCGTTTCCTACACGGCAAGTTGCTGATTGTTTCTCATTGAAATGACTTCAGGAGACCTACACGATGATGATGGCTGATTAAAGAGAGGTTGAGTGACAGAGAGTGAGAGAGATTGAGTCACCCACCAGGAGTGGATTTGTGTATGCTCTTCTACGTCAAGCCCCCAGGAATAGCGCTGGGCTGTGAAGCCATTTGAACATGGTGGCAAAGCTCTGTATTGCAAGTCACGTGACGCCATGCAGCCCAGAAAGCAAAATTCCATTCCCATCCACTTGCATGGGGACCCCGGCAGCTGTTAAACCCAGGGGAATTTTTTCCAGGTGTCACTCAAAGTATAAAACGACTCTTTTAATTATCAACAAATTTTTTATGGGGCATTCTTTTCTTCAGAAGCCACTAAGAGCCGTATACGGGGGTATTTTCTTCTTGTAATACAATCCATGGGTGGGAGGGGTGGGAGACGTCATGGAACACGTCATGGCACAAATGCGCACTTCGCCTTTAGCCGCATAGTCAGGAAGTAAAACCAGGAAGAAAAAGCCCCCATGATGGCTTCATGCGCCAATGAGCAACCTCCGTCCAAATGCATGGGTGGGCGTGGCACGTCCCCTATCCAGTTCTTTTAATACATCCATGTTCTACGTGCGAGCTGTGCTTCCTGGTGTTTGGAAGGGGATCACATATGACAGTCAGTGTGCCTGTCTCTCGTACGTGTGTGTGTGTGTGTGTGTGTGTGTGTGTGTGTGTGTGTGTGTGCGTGCGCACGTGTGTGTGTATGTGTGTGTGTGTGTGTGTGTGCGTGCGCACACATCTGTGTGCGTGTGTGTGTGTGTGTGTGGGTGTGTGTATGTGTGTGTGTGCGCACGCATCTGTGTGCGTGTGTGTGTGTGTGTGTGTGTGTGTGTGTGTGCGCGTGTGTATACATTGGGCCAGAACATGGTGAATATGTGACCTAGGTCAACCCCAAAGAAGCTGAACTCAAGTTGTCAAAAACAACAGCAGGATGTCACAGTTGAGACTTGTCAATGATAACTTTGCAGAGAGCTGTCACAAGTATAGACACACAAGACACTGTTCAAAGGGAAAAAGTAAGGCAGGTCAGGGTATAGTATTCTCTCTAACACCGTCATAGGAGTGAACTAAAAATTCATATCAGACATTGGGATGTATTTGAAGTGAGTTGACTTTGGTTGTTTCTGATGTGCAAGAGGCTAATTCTCTTCTCCCTTTATGCTGTGTTAGCATGACAAAGAGATACTCCTCTTCCATCTCACAGTGTGTTGACAGCCAGGCAGGGACAGACAAACATGTCAAGCTGACATGACCAACATCATGGCACGGCAGCAAAAATAGAAAATACCTGCTGCGAATCGGTTCACTGACAATCTCATAATACGTGACGTGGATGAGAATATAGGGTGAGAGTGTGTATCCCACTGATATGATTTGGCCTGCCTCTCCACATGGATTTGTGGGCAACCTGTCTGCTTATAATAAAGCTAATAATTTGGTCACATTAATACCACCCATCCTACCTCCCCCCCCCCCTGCCTACTGCCGATATACCCTGTAGTCTGTGTGTGGAGATTACCGCTGGATGAGCAGTCATACTATGAGAAGCCTAATCCATCATTAAGAGACGAAGAAGAGTTAGACGGGATTTGAAGACAGAGACGTGCATGCATGCATGCAGACACACACACACACACACACACACACACACACACACACACACACACACACACACACACACACACACACTGAGGATCGAGACGGATACGCATGAACGCATGCAAATACTCGCGTACGCGTTAATAGTTGCCAAGTCTTACACTGTCAGATGGCTAAAAGGGTACAAAAAAATGTGCACATTCTAATTTAGTTGGCGCAACATCACAGAGTAGCAGCCGTATTGTGTGTTAAACAGTGTGTGAGTCCTACACGGTTTTGTTTTATTAACCGGACCAGTGTACCATGAAATTCTGGCTCCCATTTTTGTCTCACATGCCAAACAAGACGCTGTGAGTTGGAACGTTGTGCAAAATGCTCGGAAAAGTAAAAAAAAAAAAAAAGTTTGAAATGTGGGAGTTGCGGCGTCTCATCACAAACATTGTGGTCGTGAATTCCCAGGTTTGACTCCATGCTTTTATTTGTTTTACATTCCTCTCTGGAGCTGTTTAAATGCGTCCAGTTTCTCTTCCTCTTCCCTGGAGGTGAATGAGATGGTGTCTGGCTGATCAGGAGGAGACACTTCAACCATATTTAATTACAAGTCAAAACAAGGTAATCAACTAAACAACAGCAGTGTTTCTTTCTCTTGGCCTGAAAGTTCTCATGGTGATTTATTGAGTGACTTTGGAAAGCTGTTGAAAGACCATTGTTTAATAGCAGAAATGCGTTGGAGTCACTGACAGCATGGCATCATGGGTATTCATTTTCTATTCCTAAAAACAGGATGTTGCAGGCAATACGTACCTTTGCATTTCATGCCAATAAAGCTCATTTGAATTGAATTGATATGTATCTCTATGTTTCTACTGCATGTCTTTATATCTGGATGTCGCCTGCCACCTTGCACAGTAACCTGAGGCCCTGTTTTCCCTGTCCCACATATCATCACGCACTGCTACACGAGTGGCCGATCTGTCGCCACAATGTTGTCCAAATAAATTCACGTCCATGTATTTGTTTTGTGATTCTGATGTAGACTGGGGTCAGCGACTCGAGGTTGGTGTTTTAGTTGGAAAACTGCGGTGTCACAATTTGCTAACATTTCCGAAGGCAGCACTTTGTGAGACGCAGACATTGCAACCTTGAAGAAAATGAGGGGAGAAATGTACCTTTGTTTTTCTTGCAGGTCAACGATTGTTTCAGTAGAGTAGGTGTGTAGGCAGGTTAGGCAGGTCATGAAAACTTCAGTGCATGACCGGAGAACTTGTGAGAAACCAGTCTCTTGTTAGCGACGGAAACAGACATGGCAATGCATTGCAGTTGGCAAGATTTAGTTAGTATTAATTCTATGGCAGAAGATGCTATAATATGATCAATATGTGCACTGTTATATAAACATTTTTATGCCTGCACACTAGGGATGTTCATCAGTTATCGAAAATCGATAATTGATCGTTAAGGAATGGAATCGATCATGTGGAATTCTTATCGATTTTGTTATTATTATTATTTTTTTTTGCGGACTAGGTTTGGGTGGAATTCGTTCCTCCTCGCCCCACTCCATTGCACAGCCGACTAACGTGAGGTGGAGCTTCATATAGTCTCTAGTTTTCTGGCTGGGCACGGCCCTTTGTGCCAACAAAACTGTTTTAAAGATGGGGAATTCACACCGGCATGCGCCGGGGACAGCAGAGTGTTGGAGAGGAGACACATTGAAATAAAGAGTTAATTGAGGAGAACACGTTGTCTTTCGTATTTTCTGCCATAGGCATTCATTTTGTAAAAAAAAAAAATATATATATATATATATATTATTATTAATATGATCGATAATTGATCGTTAATTTTCCCCGATTTTCGATTATGGAAATTTTTCAAAATGAACATCCCTACTGCACACCAATCATGTTTTTTCATCATCAAGAATTAAGTAATTCCTCCCCAAGCAAAACTGTTTTCTCCCTTTAGAACGCCAATGGGAAAAGTATAAGGCAAAACTCTGAGACAGGGGTAGCCGAAGCAGGTAGATCATAATTAAAGGTGAAAATTAGTATTGAAAATTTATTATTTTTTATGTTGAAAACGACAATTTGTATGACAGTGGCATGATCATATACTTTATTTTGCTGAGGCCATGTGTTTGTTTGTTTTTCCCCCCTTTCACAACAGTTTGATACAATTTCAAGGAAGGAATAATAATTTGCATTCCTTCAGACATTAATGTGCCTACTCCAGAACAGCAAGGCTCTAACTGCTGAGGCCACATACACATACACATAATTATACATATACATATACATATACATGACACAAACACTCATGCAATGAGGGGGCATTTGGAAAATTCACAGGTGAAAAGGTTGAAAAAGTTTTTGAGTAAATTCACAGGTCAGGTTAAGTCAAGTTTGTTTGTATAGCCCTAATTCACAAGCATGTCTCAGAGGGCTTTACAGATAATATTTCCAGCTGAATCTAGCTGATACAACAATAACAATTACAGTAGTAATAATAATAATAATAATAATCACATGGGTGAACAATCTTCTGATAGAGAGACACAGGTGAAAAGCTTGAAAGAGTTTTGGAGTAAATTCACAGGTGAAAAGGTTGAAAGACTTTTTGAGTAGCATGGAATAACAGCCCCAAGCTTGTGCCAGTATTTGAGCCTGTCTGGGACGTTCCTGATAGTATTGTGTATGTGAGTGGTGTCACCGCGTGACCTTTAGAGAAA
>NC_139643.1:27380625-27383125 GCF_964638095.1 Poromitra crassiceps | reverse complement strand
CCGGCGTCTATTTTCAATTGTTTCCAATGGGGGGAGAGCGTATGCGAGCGCACACGGACGTGTAGAGAAAGTGGGCAGCGCCCAGCGTCTTTTTTCTGCGTTTTTGTGCGCCCGACTCCCAGCGCTCCCAGCGCTTCCAGCTGAAAATATTTTAACTTTTCAGAAAGACGCTGGTGTCGGCTGCTCCTTTTCTGGTAACTAATCATATGGAAAAACTATCGCAACAGAGACAGAATGGCTCAATTGTGGGAGCAGATCGGCTAGACACTTAATATTTCTGGTGAGTGTTGTGCTTACTGCTTTTAATAGCGTAGCCTACCTGTGTTGTTAGCTTGCTAGCTGTCAGCTATCAAGCTGAACTAACGTTACTTGCAGACTGCTTCCTTGTATATTGTGCGCTGGGATCAGCATTCCCCAGCGCACTCCCAGCATTTAACGTTGGAAAAAGACGCCAGGTGGACACAGGCCCTAAGCAAGTAGCGCGTGAGATTTCTGGTAATAATAAAACCCATCGGAAGTCCACTATGAGTTTTTCTGTCTGCCTCTGTGTGTGTGTGTGTGTGTGTGTGTGTGTGTGTGTGTGTGTGTGTGTGTGTGTGTGTGTGTGTGTGTGTGTGTGAGTGAGTGAGTCTTTCTGTCTGCCTCTGGAGCAACTATTTTAAAAGACCAGGCAGCCTGTTATCATTTGGATAAATGTCAAATATTCAACACTTTAAGCCAAATCCCACCCCTCCCTCCCTCCCTCCCTCCCTCCCTCTTTCTTTCTCTCCTCCTGTCCATCCTTCTCTCCCCCTTCATCCCTCTTCATCCTCATTAGCAGTCTCGTCTCTCCACCCCCATCCCTCTCTCCACCCTCATCACGACACCCCCCCCACCCCACCTCATCCCTCTCTCCACCCATCGCTCCACCCCCCCCCCCCAAACCCATCACTCCATCCCTCCTCATTTCATAGTCAGATGGGGCTTTGCAAGGCAGAAGGTCACAGAAATGTCTCTCTCACATACACAATCTCTCTCTCTCTCTCTCTCTCTCTCTCTCTCTCTCTCTCCCTCTCTGTGCAGGACTCTCCTTTCTCTCTCGCACACCGACACACTCTTTCTTCCTCCTCTCTGAAAATGCATACATTATTTAATGTCTTTCCCTCCTTTCCTCTCACCCTCATAGCTCCTCTCTCTCTCTCTCTCTCTCTCTCTCTCTGTCGCCCCCTCTCTCTCTCTGTCTCTGTCTTCCCCCCGCTCTCTCTCTCTCTCTCTCTCTCTCTCCCTCTCTCTCTCTCTCTCTGAATAAATACATTATTCTCTTTGGACAGGCTCACTGGGCCGATATGAAACAAGAGTGTATAGAGTTTGGATCTTGACCTAAAACTACAGAGGTGTGCTCAACTAGAGCAGGCAGAGGGGAAGAAAACTTTCACCAATGTGCCTTTGAGCAGGGCATTTCACGTCGATGACGCTCCAGCCCTAGATGTAGGACGAGCGACTGTGGCGCAGCAGGGTGATACATAGGGCTCTGGCTGTGATGATAGAACTGGAGTTACCATGCGTAACTATCATTCCATCCCACACAGACGTCACCCTATTCACCTTATGTAGCCACGCCCATTTGGCCCGGTTGTGTGGCCGTATCAAAACTTCTGGCCTAAAAATAAAATAAAATAAAATGCCTGGCTGCTCCAATATCATCTAACTCTGAATTAACTAATAATTTAGCCAATTGTATGTAACATACCAGATAAAAGCAAACGGCAATGTCTAAGAATGCAACGCCATGTAACTGGCTCGTTACGTCTCGCATTCCAGGGAATTACGTTAACGTCTGCGGGTCTTATTGACGTTAGTGGCTCGAGCGCAACTCGGAGGAGAGAAAACTATCTGAAGGTTTCTTTGTTGGAGTCCAGGTATGTTTTACAAGAAAGTGCTCTCATTGGCGACGATAACGTTATCTGACCTGGCTAACAGTGGATACTCGCTTGCTTGCTGTGTACTGTCTCAAAGTAGTAGGCTACGTTCTTTATTTTATCCCCTGCACTGTCCGCCCCAAAAACAACTCACTTATTTTGCGCCGTGACCGCCGGAAGTGTTAAAAGGACCCGGAAGAATTTGGCACATTGTAAGGTCTGAACATAAGGTGAATAAGGGGCCTCTATTGGCATAGACAGCGACGCTGACTACGCCCCCTGTTGTGACGCTAACATGCTAACAACACGCCACATCACGGGCCTGATTGACAGTAACCGACTGTGCAGACAACTATAGCGGTCATGGTCTGTCCCTGCCTGTCCTTATGCTGAGCGGTGGTAAGGGAACAAACCTATTGCATTATGCAGATCAGTGTGTAACATGCATGGTCTCCATGCATAAGGCCGTGTTGACGCTGTAGGATGAGTCCCAGGAGAGTGTTTGCAGTAAGCTTATGAAACGCCCTCACAAAGCCAGTGAGTGAAGCCTCTGTTTAGACAGGGCCAGACAGACAGAGTTTGACAGCGCTGCTCAACTGTGG
>NC_139643.1:27365625-27373125 GCF_964638095.1 Poromitra crassiceps | reverse complement strand
CTAATCGCTTTGGATAAAAGAGGTCGGTGGTTGGATTCCCGGCTCCTCCTCTGCATGTCGAAGTGTCCTTGGGCAAGATACTGAACCCTGAATTGCTGGCACCCTGCGTGGTAACCTGCCGCCATCGGTGTATGAATCGGTGAATGTACCTACTGATTGTAAAGCGCTTTGGATAAAAGCGCTATATAAATGCAGGTCATGTACCATTTAAAATATGGAAAAACAGCCAGCACTCCAATGTCCTTTTACTAGGAACTTTTATTAGTCCATAACAGCAACGCACAGTATCACACGGACGCGTTTCTACGTTAAGCCGTCCTCAGCGTGTATCAGGTATCAGATACACGCTGAGGACGGCTTAACGTCGAAACGCGTCCGTGTGATACTGTGCGTTGCTGTTATGGACTAATAAAAGTTCCTAGTAAAAGGACATTGGAGTGCTGGCTGTTTTTCCCTATTTTGAACTTCTGTGAGCCTTGCACCCGGAAAACTGCACATAAGACGGAGAGTGCGCGTTCATACCCTGCTTCTACTGCATTTACCTTTTACACACACACACACACCTCTACACTACATTCACACTCCCACGCGCACGCGCGCACACACACACACACACACACACACACACACACACACACACACACACACGACACGCACAGACGCGCCAAAGACACTTTAAAATCATCATTTTGGAAAGGACTTTCAGATAGTTTCCTCACAAAAACATTTTCACCAGGAGAAAAAACTAACGGTGCATTTATCAGGCTATCAGACAGCCAAGCCAGAGATAGATTTCACTTAGAAGAGCCAGGAGAGTTTCTGTATTTTTAAACCTGGACACTATTTTCCTAACTTTTGTGTGACTAGTCTGAACAACAATTTCTGAATTTGCTGAGAACCTTTTCAAAACCTTTTCGGTCCAGGAAGGAAGCATTGACTTTGCATGCGTGCAGCTTTTGCGCATTGGCCTGCTTCACATTCACACAACCCTTTTGGAATGCTAGCAGGCATAACGCCAGACTAGTAGCATTGTGAGTTAGAATGCTAGCAGGCATAAAGCCAGACTAGTACCATTGTGAGTTAGAATGCTAGCAGGCATAAAGCCAGACTAGTAGCATTGTGAGTTAGAATGCTAGCAGGCATATAGCCAGAGTAGTAGCATTGTGAGTTAGAATGCTAGCAGGCATAAAGCCAGACTAGTACTGTAGCATTGTGAGTTAGAATGCTAACAGGCATAAAGCCAGACTAGTAGCATTGTGAGTTAGAATGCTAGCAGGCATAACGCCAGACTAGTAGCATTGTGAGTTATGCTAGCAGGCATAAAGCCAGACTAGTAGCATTGTGAGTTAGAATGCTAGCAGGCATAAACCCAGACTAGTAGCATTGTGAGTTATGCTAGCAGGCATAAAGCCAGACTAGTAGCATTGTGAGTTAGAATGCTAACAGGCATAAAGCCAGACTAGTAGCATTGTGAGTTAGAATGCTAGCAGGCATAAAGCCAGACTAGTAGCATTGTGAGTTAGAATGCTAACAGGCATAAAGCCAGACTAGTAGCATTGTGAGTTAGAATGCTAGCAGGCGTAAAGCCAGACTAGTAGCATTGTGAGTTAGAATGCTAGCAGGCATAAAGCCAGACTAGTAGCATTGTGAGTTAGAATGCTAACAGGCATAAAGCCAGACTAGTAGCATTGTGAGTTAGAATGCTAGCAGGCATAAAGCCAGACTAGTAGCATTGTGAGTTAGAATGCTAGCAGGCATGAAGCCAGACTAGTAGCATTGTGAGTTAGAATGCTAACAGGCATAAAGCCAGACTAGTAGCATTGTGAGTTAGAATGCTAACAGGCATAAAGCCAGACTAGTAGCATTGTGAGTTAGAATGCTAGCAGGCATAAAGCCAGACTAGTAGCATTGTGAGTTAGAATGCTAACAGGCATAAAGCCAGACTAGTAGCATTGTGAGTTAGAATGCTTGTATCTCCCACTGCACTGTTTCCACTGGAATTGTCAGCTCAGGTTGTCTCCCACATGTAGTGGGAAAACGTGATAGTTTAGGCTAATGGATCGGATCGGATTCTAATGTACTTCTTTTTCCCCTCAAATATCCGATCCAGTGATTTTGGCCGGATCGGCACCGATACCGATATTGAGTATCAGATCGGACCATCCCTAGTAATTCGGGCCGATTAAATGGGCAAAAATGGCTCATTAGTGGCCAAAATGCCTCAACACATGTTCAGCAGCATGGAGAGCTCCAGAGTGGCGCAGCATACAGGTGAGCAGAGTTTGAACCAAGCAATGAACTTTGGAGCAGCACACAGGTGAGTTGAGTTGTAATCACCAAGAGAAGTGGACTATGGAACCCCTCTGTAGAGAGCTGCAAACCCGAAGGTACCCTCGCGGGGCCCTCGGGCCTGCCAATACGGGCCGAGGCTGGGCTTGTTTTTTCTTTTCTTTTAATTCATAGGTCCGGGCCGGGGTCGGGCCGTTTCAATAATTAAATTAAATAACATTGTATTACTCGCTTGATTTTACACAGCAGAGCCGAAATTGTAACATAGCAACGTTGGTCCACAAACGTTGCTATTTTACAATTTTTTGGGAGATCGGGTTGCAGTCAGACAAAGAGGAGTGCACAGACACTCCCCCAGCCACACACAGACCCTCACGTGACGTTACGTTAGTCTGCCAGTCATACTCATGTCATGACATGTAGCTTTCCGCTCAGTCAGCGACAGACAGTGTGCTGTGTCAGTGTGTAAACAACAACAGACAGCGTGCTGTGTTAGTGTGTAAAAAACAACAGACAGCGTGCTGTGTCAGAGTATGTAAAAAAAAAAAAATGAGCCGTGTGTGCCGCGTCCGTCCAGTACAGCGGACTGCTTCGAACAGAGAGAGAGAGAGAGTCAAATAGAGAGAGAGGCTGCAGGAGCAGGATGGCCGCGCGGCCCGCAGCAGCTGAGGAACAGAGAGAGAGGGAGAGAGATGTGTCATTATATCGTAATATTGGCTTCGGGCCTCGCAACGGGCTCGGGCCAATTCATTTCATAACTCATCCGGGCCGGATCGGGCACGGGTCTGCATGTCACGGGCCGGGGAGGGCTCGGGCCGAGATTTCAGGCCTGCGCAGCTCTCTACCCCTCTGGGGAGAAAGAGTGAGCGAGGCCTGACTATATGGCCAGTCACACAGGCACAGGTATTCCTCTCTAGACTGTAAGTGTAAAAGACCTAGGCAGATACAGTATTCTGCTGCATGTTATGTCTGTGAAATCTCCCAATGAAAACAGCGTGTAAATCAGCCCAAATAATGTTTCCAATGTTACATGACAGTGCTCATCATATTTTGGGTAAGAACCAGTGGGCAAGCCCACCCCCTTCCCTCTGAGGATGCGGAAGTGAATTGAAAAGCTGTAGTTCCTCAAATGGCCACTAGGCATCGGGGGCAGTAGGCATTCCCCCCATGTTAAAATGCCCGACTTTGTAACAGGATTAAACATATTCATAGTTAAGCCCGAAATGCACAGGGAGCGGGAAAAAAATTGCCCCTATAGCGCACTGCAATCATCAGATCTGAAATGTATACACCACAGAATGACAGAACCATCAGTATTTTGGGGGGAAAGGCCAATAATTTATATGTAGGCAGCCAGGCACAATGACCGATGAAAAAAAGTTGTTATCCCGTAGTTTTGAGCCCCTGTCATTCAGAGGCTGTTGGATCATCCTACCTGTCTACCGTGCAGAGAGGAGAGAAAAAAAGGCAGCGCTGTGGGAGAAAAGCGTCTGACGCTCCCAGTGCATTTCGGGCTTTACGGGCGAAACACTGTTTTGGCCTATATAGCTAATTTCCTTTTCATAACAACTATAGGGGGGTCAATTTTTATATAACTCGCCCGTTTGGAGTAAAATAGATGATAGAAAAGAAGGTGATTGACAGATTGCCTGTCCAGTGCTCACGCAGCTTGCCGATCACGGACCAATAGCGGGCAGAGCTGCGGCTCTGGGAAACTCCCATCTCACATCTCCCATTCCCTCCCACTCTGCTGATGAAAAATCAAGATGGTGACACCCACCGTTTGAACTCCGCCAGGAATAGATACATCCATATTATTTATGTCTATGGTAAGAACGGACCAAACTGAAAAAAATTGACCTTGATTACAATCATTTATTGCAGTTATCCTCATGGAGATTTCAGTGGCAAAGTCGTTTTGGATTTATGTTGGATGAAATAGGGTGATATTCTGGGCCAGATCTGACTAGTCATGAGACGACTTGATCTGGACCCTATCAAGCTGTCACTGATTCTGGGTACGTCATCCGTGTTTGCTGGGATTGGAATATAATACCGTCCAATCAATGCACAATGCACCACACACACACTAGGAACTCAAAATAAAATATGCTGCTCCTAAATCGCAAGCAGGCAAGCATTCTGTCCATAGAAAGCTGGAACCACCAACGCTGCCTGCACCTCTTCACCAGCACCTCCACCCCACCACCCACCATGTAGCTGGGATCCAATATTTATTTCAGTCTTTTGCTTCTTGCCAGGTTGACTGCAAAGCTCTGAGAACATAACCCCCATTTACTAATGATCCATGTTGGAAAGAGAACTGTACAGCAAAGCAGCTTGGAGAGAAATAGCAGCAAAAGGCTATGACATGTATTGCCTGTTTGCCAAGTATAGTGTACAGTAGAGTACAATTACTTATTTTGAGGACAGCTAACTGGCAACTTTCTGCAAAAAGCAAATATTTGGAAGTGAAAACCAGGATACTATTTACAGTAGATTGCAAATGTTACTTTGCTCTGTGTCTAATTATTATTATATACAGTAGAATTAACTTTACTACCTCAAGTCTGATATTCCTACCTTATTTCCATTGTAATTTAAGTCCAATAATAATAATAATAATCCTGTGTAATGTTTGCTGTCTCCAGCCATCCCCCATGCGCCGTACACATTAGCTATGAAATGGAATGTAAATTAGTCACAGGGAAAATACTCAAATGGAAAAATACTCACTTCATGATACGTGACAATAGAAGGAGTCTTCAGTAGCTCTGACAGGATACTTGGTGTAGTCAATCTATAGATAGGGAGTCTTCAATCTGTAAATCTATAGTAGTCCTGATGTAAGACTTCAGACTGCACCTCTCCACCTTGAACCCAATGTTCACCACCCAAAGCAAATTCCTTCAATCCAGCAGATAGGTGTATGCACTGTAAGTTAAATCCAGTAGATCAGCACTGATCTACTGGATTTAACTTATTTTTCCCTAATATTATTATTATTGGACTTAATAGAACATAAATTACAATGGAAATAAGGTAGGAATATCAGACTTGAGGTACTGTAGTAGATCAGCACTGATCTAAGTTAAGGTTAAGTTAAGCTCACCCTAAAATCCAAAATACATTTTCCTCTCACCTGCTATTTATCCATCTATATCGTTTTGTGTTAGTTGCCTGAGTTTTGGAGATATTGGCTGTAGAGATGGCTGCCTTCTCTCCAATACAATGGAAGTGGATGGCACTCGGCTCCCGATCAGCCAACCCAATCTCCCAAAAAATTGTAAAATAGCAACGTTTTTGGACCAACGTTGCTATGTTGCAATTTCGGCTCCGAAATTGTAAAATGGTAACGTACGTTTATACAGGGGTGGGCGTGGTTTCCTGAGATTTTTTGTTTCTAACCCCTCCCCCTACCCTAACTCTAAACCTAAAATCTCAGAACGTTACCATTTTACAATTTTGGAGCCGAAATTGTAACATAGCAACGTTGGTTCAAAACGTTGGTATTTTACAATTGTCTGTGAGACTGTGTTGCAACCAACAGCGTCTCTTTCCAGAAATCATGACCCAGTTACTCAAGATAATGCACAGACTTTGTTGTGAGCAGTTTCATGTAGGAACTATTTTCTTTTGTAGGAACTAGCTAGCAGTTAGCGGGTGTAGTTTGGTCAAAAGAAAAAAGTTCCTACATGAAATTGCTCATAACAAGGTCTGTGGATTATCTTGTGTAACCGGGTCATGATTTCTGGAAAGAGACATTGCTGTTGAGTTTATCAAATGTATTTCTTTGGCACTTTGAGCACCACAAGCCGAGTGCCATCCTGTTCCATTGTATTGGAGATAAGGCAGAAACTCTGTGGCCGATATCTCCAAAACTCAGGCAACTAACACAAAATTATATAGATGGATAAATAGCACTACAGGTGAGAGGGATTATGTATTTTGGATTTTAGGGTGAGCTGTCCCTTTAACTTACAGTGTAGGGCATTCAGGGGATGTATGAATTTATACTGACAATAAGGGTTTTTCTGAGCAATTTTCAGAACAGAAGCTTGTCACCCAATTGCCAAAAGATGTGATTCTTAGTACAGAAATCTCAAAATATCAGTCGGCCTGCACCATAGTTTATTACAGTTGCATGCTCAAAATACATGAAACTGGAAGTGTGCAATTTTTTTTACTTCAGAAATAATAACATTGGATATTTTAATGACATATTGACTGCTGAACTGGAAATGTCGCATAGACTACTTGCACAACTCCACTACTTCCTGAAATGAGTAGGGCATCTTGGTTTCCTGTGCTACACTATTGGATGAACTGATTAATGTCAGGTGTGCCTGACTGCTGCAGTCACAACAACAGTGATCAGGCACACCTGACATTAATCAGTTCATCCAATAGTGTAGGACAGGAAACCAAGATGCTCTACTCATTTCAAGTTAAATTGTACAACACAGATTGACATGCCCTGTAGGCAGCATGCCCTGTAGGCAGCCTGCCCTGTAGGCAGCATGCCCTTTAGGCAGCGTGCCCTGGAGGCAGTGTGCCCTGGAGGCAGCATGCCCTATATAGGCAGCGTGCCCTGGAGGCAGCGTGCCCTGGAGGCAGCGTGCCCTGTAGGCAGCGTGCCCTGGAGGCAGCGTGCCCTGGAGGCAGCGTGCCCTGGAGGCAGCGTGCCCTGTAGGTAGCATGCCCTATATAGGCAGCATGCCCTGTAGGCAGCATGCCCTGGAGGCAGCATGCCCTGGAGGCAGCGTGCCCTGTAGGCAGCATGCCCTGGAGGCAGCGTACCCTGGAGGCAGCGTGCCCTGTAGGCAGCATGGCCTGGAGGCAGCGTGCCCTGGAGGCAGCGTGCCCTGGAGGCAGCGTGCCCTGTAGGCAGCGTGCCCTGTAGGCAGCATGCCCTGTAGGCAGCATGCCCTGGAGGCAGCATACCCTGGAGGCAGCGTGCCCTGTAGGCAGCATGCCCTGGAGGCAGCGTGCCCTGGAGGCAGCATGCCCTGTATAGGCAGCATGCCCTGTAGGCAGCATGCCCTATATAGGCAGCATGCCCTGTAGGCAGCATGCCCTGGAGGCAGCATGCCCTGTATAGGCAGCATGCCCTGTAGGCAGCATGCCCTGGAGGCAGCATGCCCTATATAGGCAGCATGCCCTGTAGGCAGCATGCCCTGGAGGCAGCATGCCCTATATAGGCAGCATGCC
>NC_139643.1:27340625-27360625 GCF_964638095.1 Poromitra crassiceps | reverse complement strand
CTCTCTCTCTCTCTCTCTCTCTCTCTCTCTCTCTCTCTCTCTCTCTCTCTCGCTCACACACGGCTCTCGGGAGCTCTCCTCTCCTATAAGGCCTACAGAGTTGTTTGGTGCAATTATCTCCGCTTCTGCTCTCCTACCCAACCCTGGAGCACTACACACACACACACACACACACACACACACACACACACACACACACACACACACACACACGCGCGCGCGCGCGCGCGCATACACACACACACACACACACACACACACACACACACACACACAGGCACAAATACAGAGAGAGAGAAACAGAAAAACAACAGAGTATCTGTGTACAGTATGTGAAGCAGAATGTGTCCGTCTGGTGGTGCGTCATTTGTCAATATGGCTGGGAACATGAAGCTAAAAAGAAACCACAATCAAGGAAACTGAACTAGACTAAGGTGGAAAAACCTTGGGAAAAAAACGTGTCATTGTTCATGATCTGCAATGTCCTGTTTGAATTCAAGAAATCAAAAAGTCAAGAAATTGAAGTCTCAAAGTCCTGACAAAAAGCTGTCTGTGATCTGTGATCAGGTTGGTTAGGAAAGAAAATAAATTGTTGCTCATTGGTTTGCCTTTGGTTCTTCTTGGTATTGCAACACTTGTGAGTGGTGCTGGAAACAGGTAGCCTGGTAAACCAGCCGCTCACGTGAACGTTCTACCAGACCGTCTGGCCTGAAGCCTTCACAACAGTCTTTGCAGTGGGCGGGAAGTTGGGCGGGTGTACTTGCCTCGACAGACAACTCCTTCAGCCAATCAGCGTTGGATCCAGTTAAACCCAAATCCACTCGGGAGAACGGCAAAAACATATTTTCCGCCGAGAAACTCCGCTGTTACATACTCCTGTACTTGTTTAATTGTTGTTATTGAGTCTATTTCTGCAATGACTGCACTTTATGGCTGTTTAAACTCGACAAAAGTTGACGTTACTCCTCGAGGCGGACAAGCACGGAGGCAGCCATTATTGTTTTCCCAGCGGCGTTCCTGATTGGCTGGTTACCATGTCAACTACGAGGCGGGTCGCTGATTGGCTCGTACGCTTTGCAGTTTCTGCAGAAGCCCTCCCAGGGCTTGAGGCCAGGCGGTCTGGTACAACGAAATGAAATGTGAGTTCACGTGACCGGCTGGTTTACCAGGCTAGGAAATAGGATTCTCAGAGCAAAGCTCCAAGCTTTGTGCCTGGAATTCAATCTGAAGTCTAGAGACAGAGTTCACATTTAGAGTGTGAGAAGAACCCAGCTCAATCCCCGATCCCAAGACAGCTTCACCTGGAGAAGATGCACTCCTCTGGGGCAGCCTCAACATTGTTATACACTGTTGATAGCAGGGGAAACTTTCTGCAGCTGGACGGTTTTAGCTAGCTACACCTGGCGGTAAAAGGCGGTGTGGCATTGGCCGTGGCATGGTGGCAGTGGCGGACTGCATAATCGGGCACGTCGGGCAAATGCCCGGTGGCCTGGCCTGGCCTGCCAAAAAAAAAAAAAAAAAAAATTTTTTTTTTTTTTTTTTTTTTTTTTTTTTGCAAGCCAGGCCAGGCCACTCACTGAACAGCAGGCCAGGCGCCGCCTACTGGTTTACTAGTGGTTTTATTACTTTATTCAGGTTTAAAGTGGGTGCATCTCATTGTAAAATTGGACTTGGCCCAAATTGGGCTTCAAACGGCCCAAATCGGGCTTCAAACAGCCCAAATCTGGCTTTAAACGACCCAAATCTGGCTTCAAACGGCCCAAATTGGGCTTCAAACGGCCCAAATTGAGCTTCAAACGCCCCAAATTTTCCGCCGCCGCCCTTCGGACGCTGGCACGCGCGTCGGCCCGTATCGGCCTGGCCTGCTTGGTATCTAATGCCCGGCCTGAATTATGATCCCAGTCCGCCCCTGCATGGTGGTGTTGATTGTTCTCCGCTTTGCACCAAATCCATTCAGGAATGTGCTACATTTTCGCTAAATGAATACTTGTCAAGTGAATTTGCTATCTGTTCAAAGGGAAATGTGCATCGTGGTGGAACTGTTTGGCTTGATGAGCTCATGCATCCTTGCATTTTGGATGGAAATATAACCTCTCATAACCAAGGTAATGGCCTATGTCAGTTATGTTCCCGTTTATGAGTTCAATGAAAACGGAACAAGGCAGTTACTGCTCATATAGGTCTTTCATAGCTTCCCATTACAGTCATGTTTAGTGCTGGCTATGTGGGAAAGAGTAGCTTGCATCAAATGAGGCAGCTCCAGTTTGAACACTGCCATTCAACTTTTCACGTGACACCGCTCTTCTGTTTGAACTGCACATGTTAAAAAAAAATTAAAGCTATCTTCAAAATGTATTAAAACTGTATGAAAGTTAAGCATGTTTAAATCTGCACCTTCTAAATTAAAATTGAAATAACATGTTATAAAAACAATTGTCCATTGCACCCAATTTAATCTGAAACATTCCATCTTGTGTTTGTGCTAATGTCTCTATCCTCCGGACTTCTGCTTGCAAAGATTAGTTGATTTTTTTTTAAACACCAGTATTGTGTTTTGGCAAGACACACACACACACACACACACACACACACACACACACACACACACACACACACACACACACACACACACACACACACACACACACACACACACACACACACACACACACACACACACACACACACACACACACACCCACCCACCCACACACACACACACACACACACACACACACACACACACACACACACACACACACACACACACACACTCATGTTCTTTAAAGATAACATTATACAGTATGTAGAAACCATTACGATGATGAGCGACTACTAGGTCAATGATTTGGCATTGTTGAAGCCTTATTTATTCTCATTTCCCATGAGAAGAAAAACTCAGATTTTCTAACCTCATAGAATCAGCTGCTGTTCCGACTAATTCATTGAGAAAATATAAAGCCGTTCTTATTTACACCCACACCACACACATTCACGTGCCTGGGGAATCGGAAAGAAAATTCTTTATGAATCTTTATAACACAGGAAGCTTCAAACTTACTTTGAAGTTGATGTTTTTATTAACCATAGGCCATGTGAAATATGTTTTTATTAACCGTAGGCCATGTGAAATATGTTTTTTATTAACCGTAGGTCATGTGAAATAAATTGAGTTCAATATAAGCATGCAATATTATTATTATGTAATTATTGGATGAATTAACAGACGAGGGGTTTCCAGCACAGCCACTCTTTTTTCCCATTTCCCATGAGCAAAAATAATATTTGCAATAATACATCCATTCTCACCTAAAAAAGGCTTTTGTGGTTTTATGGAAGACCGAGGTTACAGTGTACCAAGTGGTATTGAATACAAAATGAATTATTGAAGAATCTATTGTGTAACGTCTACTCAAATACCTACAATGTTTCTTTATTATCAAAGGCATTCATCATACTGTAGCTGCATAGCACAAAGAAAAGATAGACTCATTGTATTGATAATTGTTAAAATTTAAAATAATAATAAGCTGCTTCTTATTTACATGCAGAGTTATAAATATAATTGCTCGGCATCTCCAGGACAAGACAATTGCGTTGGGACAATTTGTTTTCAGTGAAGCCTATTTCTTCATATTTCCCGGAGGTAATATATGAAACACATGATTGTATAATTTGTAATTGAATACCATAATTAGCATTCCTTGAGGCAATACTACAAAACTTCATATTTTCACACCCACCCACACACAGCAAACAGCCCACATCACATCCAGAGTAATTAATGGTAATATATCTTATAGGACATAAAAAGTGCTTTTATTCACACACATTCTACTATAGTCTATTTCACGCGGTTCGCACGCTCACCCGGAGTTCCTCTGGCTTCAGCCAATGTCTTGCACTTTGGGATTGGAGAGCACTACTACTGCAATATTTTATTTAGACCAATCACAGCTCACGCTGCTATGACATCACATAAAATACATCAAATATTTCTGTAGCCATACTTTCTTTTTTCGCACCAGATTAATGGCAGACAGTGTTTTGGTGAATTTTGGAGGCGATCGGAGCACAGACACACACACACGCATGCACACACGCACGCACGTGTGCACACACACACACACACACACACACACACACACACACACATACAGTATGTACTGGATCTAAATTGGGCACATTCACATCATATTGAAGACATTTGGTTTGAAAATGGAGAATTGGTTTCTTCAATAATACATTTGATGTACTGCAGTGAAACGTGTACGACTCCAGTATTCACAAACAAGTGTCAGCACTGTGGCTCTTAGGTTTAGGGAATAACAGACACTGTGATCGAGGTTTTGGCTGATACAACAAACATGTCTGACTTGCGTTTAGAGAAAAACCTTTGGTTGAGTTTAGAGAAAGGATTTATTTTTGATTGTCAGAAAACAATTTGATTGTGGCCGCTGGAAAAATCATCCCGATGGAGGGATCCATCTTGGTTTCGCATTGCGTCTTAAGTCTAAACATCGATCGACCACCTCAGTAAACCATAGTGATTTGCTTCAAGTTATATGTTTACATAAAAGGGCTTGAGAAACCAGGTTGCACACTGCTCTTCATATTTTCAGCGAACTATCACAAGGCCAAGCTGAGTAGATTTATGTTTTTCATGTTGGCAATTACCAAAGATACGTGCAAATCCTTTGCAAGATTTTCATCCAGAAACAAATTCTCTGAAATTTCTCTAGTGTGCAATTATTATTATTTTTTCATCTATTTTGCTTTGAAGAAACCAACCCTGAAAAGCAGTCACTCTTAAACGCTCATATCTGTTCACATGAAATAAGCTGCAGTATACGCTTGAGGTTGTACAAAGAGAGTGTGTGTGTGTGTGTGTGTGTGTGTGTGTGTGTGTGTGTGTGTGTGTGTGTGTACAGTATGTGGTGTGTGCCTCACTCACTTCTGTAGCCTACACACGTGTGAATGTGTGTGTCTCTTCAGAGTCTGTGTGTTTGTGTATCCCAGTGTGTGCGTCTGTGCATGTACAGCATTGTGTGGGGATGTGTGTGTTCCATTGTTTCAAAGTTGTGCACCATCCATCACCATTAGATTGAAGAACAGAGCTTGCCTCACACTCAGGAAGTAAAAACACCTCTCTCCATCGCTCTTCTCCTCGCTCTCCCAACGGTCGGGTTTCTCTCCGCCTCGCCCTCTTAGTAAGGTAGGAAGTAAAGTGAAGTTTATTTATTATTATACAGTATATCCTTTCACACAGCAAAGTCACAAAGTGTTCACAGGAGTAAAATAGTTAACATACAGGAAGACCAGTCCTGCCAACCTTGGGAAAATATTTTGGGTACCACACACACCGCTGCTGCCACATATCATATAGAGTTCTTACGCTGATACACTACGTTCCTGCATGCTGCAGAGCTCTCTCTGGGTCTGGGACACTTTCCCTCAGCCAGCTGGGGTAGGAAGCGAACCGTTCACTTGGCCAGTGATTGGCCAGTGGTGGATTCAGTCCCAATCAGTAACGACTTTGCAATCAGACGACAGGGGAGGCCCAGCCCATTTTTCATCGGTGCTACGACCTGTCACTCATTCAATTTCAACCCGCCTTCAAAAACCAGCAGTGGCTGTGAAGTGGCACAGACTCATTTATGTAGTATGCGGAGCGCAGCGATTCAACATAATATTTGAGTCTGGGGAGAGACTATATCATATGACATGCTGCAGTGTGTTTTGGGCTTAACTTTGTTAATTCACATGCTTTTGCACCACTTTGCGTTGCTCCTCACTGGAGGCCTGCCACGTACCAGCATGCTTCAAAACCTCGACCATAATCCCTCTCCCTAAAAAGGCAAGGTCCTCTGCACTCAAAGACTATAGATAATTGAATAATAATAATAATTGAATCGGCTTATATAATATGCACACATCATTCAGGTATAATGAAACAACAATAGCTGCCGCCAGATATGTGATGTCAGTCAGAGTGTGACATCATCCACTCCATTGTGATGTCATCCACACCGCAGCGATGACGTATTTTTGTAGAATTACCCAGAAGTCCACTGAGGACCACTTTTCTGACTTTTGAAGCGTAAATAAAAAAATTTAAACACGATTTTCAGAAAACGCTTCAATTGTAAGGAAGCTAAGATGGGTGTGATGTGAGATGTTCTGCTGGAGCTAGTCAACAGCCTTTGAGCAGCATTCTGGACCATTTTGTAGACCGTACAGGGCCGACTTGCTGAGAGGCATGTGAAGAGGTGGGATCATATAAAGTCATGAATAATCATATCCAACTCAGCTTGAGACACAACACACACCTGAGTTTGCCAATGTTTCTAAGATGGAATAAACAATGACTTAAAGGATGGCTTTACCGTGGTGAATATGAAGATCTATTAAATGTAACGCACCTATGGAGTTGGAATCCGTTGAAATTTTTTGAATCGATGGTTGCTAGCCAGAGAAATCAAAGAAAATGCACTCTGTGGGGTGGGCTGGGGGTGGGAGGGGAGGGGCGGGTGCGAAGGGGCAGAAATACTCCACTTCCCACAATGCACTGGGCTCGTGGCCTTCTAATAAGTCCACGCCCAGCCCACAGGCAGGCCCTTCCACTATGAAGAAGACATCAAACTCCAGTAGGTGGCGGTAATGCACAAAAAGTTGTTTGCCAACCGCCATAAAACAATAGAAGAAGAAGAAGCAGGCAGGCCCTGGGGGCGCTGGCTAAAACATTATTCACGCAATCTTGCTATTACTCAACTTTACTTTGTTTGTTCATCAAACGATAATGGCAAGGGTTAAATGTGTAGTTAGCGCGTGCATGGCGAAGAAGAGGAGAGAAGCAGAGGAAACGGGCAAATCGCTTATTTCGCATTGTTTCCCAAAAGATTGAGCGCTACGGCTAGCCTAACGCTAGGTAGCTAGCATTAGCATAGGGCTCCATTAGCTTGGACCTGCGAGTTTGCAGTAACAGAGTCATTTCAAAGAGGACTATCAACGTTCTTTTCTAGCCACGGAGACAGCTCGGAGTCGGAAAAGAGGGAAGACTGGTTGCAATAAAAATCTACAGCTCTATGTCGATAGCTGCAATGTACATATTTTATCCATTTTGATTTCGTTTTAAAATGCTTGATTTTACCTGTCTTGTTTTCAAGGTTATGGATATACTTGAATTTTAACAAACTCGAAAAGGGCTTGATTTGCAAGATAATCTGGTGTAACCTTTACAAATATTGATCAAAGTACATAGCCTGATCAAAACTACCACCAACGTTAGACCATACGCTTCAGGAAAGTGACCCAGTACACCGAGCAACATTGGAAAGAAACAATGTTGTCTGAAGCAATAATAAGAACCTTATTGGTCTTGTCTGTGTTAAGCTGTCTTGTTTTCTGTCCTGCCCTCTCTCTCTGCAGGATTTAAGCAACACACTTCAGCAGACGGAAACCTCCCAAGCATGTCTCCAGTAATACCTACATACACATACATACGCGCATGCACCCCCCCCCCCCCCCCCCCACACACACACACACACACACACACACGCACATGCCCGCATACACACACACACACACACACACACACACACACACACACACACACACGCACACACAAAACACATATATACAAACACACAGGTCGCAATGTGTCAGACAGTTGTACTTCTTCTAACCCACCCTTTGGTGTGCACGTGCATGTGTGTGTGTGTGTGTGTGTGCGTGGGTGGGTGCGTGTGTGTGCGTGTGATGTGCGTGTGTGCATGCGCGTGTGCGTGGGTGCATGTGTCTGTGTGTGTGTGCGTGCACGAGTGCGTGCGTGTGCGTGGGTGCATGTGTGTGAGTGTGTGTGTGTGTGCGTGCATGCATGCATGCATGCGTGTGTGCATGTGTGTATGTATGTGGGTGTGTGTGCGTGCGTGCGTGTGTGTGTGTGTGTGTGTGTGTGTGTGTTGGTGTATGCTGTAAGCAGTGCAGAATGTAAGGTTATGTGTTAGACCAGGACTTGTTCTGCCCAGGCCCTCAAAGTGAGTAGATGAGACACGCTGTAACAAATGCAGGCTTTTCACACCAGTAGCTTTTAGGCTTAGGTCAGAAAAGACATCCTCAATATCTAACGGTCTAACCCATTAGCTAGTTCCTGTGTACATGATCTAAAATACATTTAAAGCTACAGTAGCATCTAAAAATGAGAGGAAAGGAAATGACAGCAGAAGAACGATCTTGTACTTGGAAATTAGATGGGATATTCCAGGTGTTCCAACCATGAAATTATCTTCGAGTGACTACAAATTACAACATGGAATCACATACTTTCACCCATGTTTAACGCTGACTTACAAATGTCGGGTGACAGTTTATGAATAAGGGTGTCTGAAAAATGACAGTCCATGTCTTATGCAACTTTATTAAACCCATACAAATTATGTTTTTAAGAAATGACGGGCACAAATTACTACTAGCAGAAAGCTGAATGAGCTCATTTGTCTAATAAAAATGTAATTTGACCAAACAGATACTGGACCTCTGTGGTTGCACTACTGAGAGTGTTTTAACAGGTCTGATATCACCACAAAGAGAGGAAGGTCATGGAGAAAGCTGTTAGCACTGCACAACAAATTATTCAGTCAGCAGCAGCACCTCAAATAGCCCAGTCTCTCTCTCTCTATGCATCGATCACATTATAAACAAGGCCTATGAGGTCCAAGGCATTTGCCAATAGACTGATGTAACCTCCATCTGCTATTTAGATGTTAGATTTAGTTAGTTATCCTCCATCTGCTATTTAGATTTAGATGTTAGATTTAGTTAGTTATCCTCCATCTGTGATTTAAGATTTCGATGTTAGATTTAGTTAGTTATCCTCCATCTGTGATTTAAGATTTCGATGTTAGATTTAGTTAGTTATCCTCCATCTGCGATTTAAGATTTCGACATTAGATTTAGTTGAATCGTTAATGATCCATTGGGTAAGCTTGGTCATTGCAGAAGCAGAGAGTAGGACTGGTACTGTAGTACTGGACAAAAAGTATTTTATATTAACAAAATAATTAAAAAATAATACAGTAATACATAACTGACCATGGACTGGAAAATTTACCGGGTTTAAATTTGAGGCCCTGTTTCCAGAGTCTCTCAGAAACCTGCTCCAAAGGTATCAAATTGCTGTGAAAATCGAGAGAAAACAAATGTCATCGAGGTAACGTCACTCAGCAAGTCTTCAAGTCATCTGCATCAGCTGCTGGCCGTTTACTACGACATCCATTCAGACCGAGTCCTGCTGCGGGTATGGTGACAGCTGTCTTCTCCTGCTCCTTTGGGTACACCTCTACTGCCAGCAGCCAAATCCAAAGTCAAATACCATGGTGTACTTCAGGCAGGTGACTTTTTTGATGTGTACAAGAAATTTCTATTTTTTTTCTTAAGGTTTTCTCCTTGATTAGACAGTTCCAGGACGTTGCACTTACATGGTACTCTACATAGCCCACTGAGCCACTATAGGACACTCCAAGGACTTTACCATTTTGAAGGATGGCCAAGGTCCTAGCTGTCTGTTACTGTGCTGTTTTGCTTAGCCCTTAAATCACCAAGGGCTTAGAATCCCCTTTTCCAGGCCCACTCTGATACTCCGTCAGTGTGGTAATGTGAGCCGCCAAAGTGCGGGACCGTGCTAAAACCAGCTGCCGTTCGTTGCACCTTAAGTAGTGTATAATTACGGTAAGGACAGCCTCTGGCCGAGGTGAAGGTCCTGAAAGATACATTCTGTGTTTTTATTAACACAATACTGACATAGTTTTACATTGTACTTTTTCCTCATGTTTGACCTGTTTTTATTATCATTATTATTATTATTATTATTATTATTAACAACACATTTTCTTTCAAGTTCTTTTTGTGTTTTATGAACAAAATGCTGACATCACTTAGATTGTGCATTTTCCTCATGTTTGACCTGTTTTATTATGATGGTGAAGATGATGGAGCTGATGAAGATGATAGGTCAGTTCACCGTTGCCATGGAAACCACATAAGAATGTTCCATTCTATCACGTTTGAGAATATTTTACTGTAGCAAAGTGGAGAAATCTCCCTTCAAAATCCCCTACATGACCAAATATTGCACAAACGAAGATACATTTCTCTGAGATTTTGACCTTACACCAATCAAATTCCTCAATAGGTCAGTTCACCATTGCATTGGAAACCACTTACTAGATTTTAGATATTAGATCAGAATCAGAATCACTTGGCACTCAGCTGTGTTCAGTGGGTGACCACTGTTAGCGCAGTGACACGTCAAACGGGAGGGAAATCATTTGCTGTCTACAAGCTGTTCCTGACCTGCAGTTGAATGTTTTGGCATTATTCTGTCTTTTCCTCAGTCAAGCTCAAATGTCAGCTTGTATTGCAGTGCTGCAATTGAGAAGGTTGCGGCGACTGTTAACTCTCAGGTTTAACAAGCCTGCCTACGCACGCACACACACACACACGCACGCACACACACACACACACACACACACGCACACACACACACACACACACACACACACACACACACACACACACGCACACACACACAGACAGACACACACATACATACACAGACAGACACAGACACTATCTCTCTCACACACACACACACACACACACACACACACACACACACACACACACACACACACATACAGACACACACATACATACACAGACAGACACAGACACTATCTCTCACACACACACACACACACACACACACACACACACACACACACATACACACATACAAACACACACAAATATGCCAACACAGAACACATTCAAAGAGAGATACACATGAAGAACACACGTCCTTTGTGTATGGTGGTCGAAGTTAACTAGGCATAGACAATAGGAGCTAGCTTGTTCCTCAGGTGAAAACAAAAGCCCTTGACCAGACTGGACATCTAATCTTTACCTCTTCCTTTACTCTCTCCTTTCCCCCTCCTCACCTCAGTCTTCTCCTCCTCACCTCAGTCTTTTCTCCTCCTCACCTCAGTCTTTTCTCCTCCTCACCTCAGTCTTTTCTCCTCCTCACCTCAGTCTTTTCTCCTCCTCACCTCAGTCTTTTCTCCTCCTCGCCTCAGTCTTTTCCCCTCCTCACCTCAGTCTTTTCCCCTCCACTCTGCTTCCCACTTGTCTTCATACTCCTCCCTTCTCTCCTTTCTGCACACAACTCTGTCCTCACTCCCCAAACCAAACAATAGGTGGCCTGGGATTTAAAAAGGTGTGTGTGTTGTGTTGTGTTGTGTGTTGCAAATTATCTGTCTTCTCTGTCCGCCTCTAAGGAAAAGGTGGAGGTGGAGAGCATGTTGCCTCCATCACCTTCCTCATACAGCATAACAATAGTAGAATGAAGCAAATGAAACGTGAACCATTTTGTAACTTATATTATGTAACTTTTACATTATAGGGATAAGGGTGAGGGACTTGGAGTAGAGCCGCTGCTCCTTTGCATAAAAAGGAGCCAGTTGAGGTGGTTCGGGCATCTGGTGAGGACGCCACCTGGTCGCCTCCCTACGGAGGTGTTCCAGGCACGTCCAGCTGGGAGGAGACCACGGGGCAGACCGAGGGCGAGGTGGAGAGATTATCTCTCCACGCTGACCTGGGAACATACGCCTCAGGATCCCCCAGTCAGAGCTGGGTAATGTGGCCGAGGAAAGGGAAGTTTGAGGTCCCCTGCTGGAACTGTTACCTCCATGACCTGAGGTAACCGGTTGAAGATGAGATGTAACCTTTACAACTTTAGACATTAGATGCATGCTCCAATAAGAGGTGATCACTGCCAGCAGTATCTTGACAGCACAAGCAGGGCCGTAACCAGGGTTCTGAAATAGGGGAGGTCCAGCAAGGGGAGGCGGATTCGATGGTGCCCGCAAGGGCGCCGCCGAAAAAAATTTGAGTTTTTTTTTTCCCCTTTTTTATCCATATTTAGAGTAATATATCATTTTAAATCAACATTAGGATTATACTGTTGTGATGTCATTATTCAGTATATTCTCTTTCATGTCACCACCTGCTCAGCTCTCCTGTCAACATAATTGTAACTAACAAACACAAACTGTTTTAGCCAAATTCATATCAAAATGACACCTACAAACACAGGTACACAACCCAAGCCGTACACAACACACAAAGTCATCATCGATAATAAAAAAAACATACAGAGGGACATTTATTTATTCCTGATAGGAACGATTGAAAAATAAAATAAAATATATTATGTTGTTTTTAACTTTACACCACCTCTTTTTGTTACTTATTGGGTCATGAAACTGAAACCATGCATATAGCCACCTGCATACCTGACTTCGGGAGCTTGGCAATTGGCATCATGCATGATTAGCCAGTAGCATCCCAACGTGTCACACAGGTAACATCACTTAAGAGACAGACTAGACACTTACTTTCTTGGTTGTTGCTAAAAAATCTGTCAGTGTCACTCACTGTCTGTCGTTCACTCGCTCACTGTCTCGCAGCTCGCTCACCTTCAATTATCTCGCCAGGCAGACAGACAGTCATCACTCACCACCATGCTGCTGCTCTCTCGGAATCAAGTTACCGCGGACGCGGCGTCAGATGACTTCCTGCCTGACCTGCCTTTCGTTTCAAAATAAAAGCGATCCCGTGTTTTTCATGCTTTTCCATGCAGATTGTTTTATTAAAAAAAAAAAAAAAAAAAAATCCCTCTGAAATATTAGGGGAGGTCCGGACCTCCCCGTCCTCATAGCTAGTTACGGCCATGAGCACAAGCTGAGGATAGAGGATTGACCAGCAATGGAAAGGAACCAGATAAGGTTTGACATGAAGACAACAAAGATAAAAAAAAAAAAAAAAAGATATGAGCTATTCCGTCCAATTCACACTTGTGTGTGTGTGTGTGTGTGTGTGAGAGAGAGAGAGAGAGAGAGAGAGAGAGAGGTAGATGATGCATACAAAACAGTTCCCAACAACCTCCCAGCTGGCTTTGTAGAGCCAATTGGTAGTTGGCAAAACGAGGGCCTGATAGAGACACTGCCTAATGCGTCATCATTCAGAAGCCACGCCCAAGACGGGGGAAAACGGAAACCACCCCTCCAATCCTGGCGTTCTCCTATGTCGCGTGCATGGTTGCGTGTTGCACAAAAAGATTGTATATAAGGAAGATGAACACTCCAACTTGCTTCCTTGACAGCTAGATCCACATTTTTCTTCTCGCCAATTCTCTTGGCTTCCTTCTTTTGCTCAGGAGTACAAAACAACTTTAACTGGCGATGTTTTCCATTTGTTGTCTGCACAGCCCACCACACACAACAGCTTTTAGCTATGTTTAATTCAAGGAAAATGACGCTGGTGTGTGGAAATGAACGGAGCTTTTCCCCCGTGATGGGCGTGGCCTATTTCATGCAGTGTCTCTATTGGCTGTTTGGCACAGCTCCGGAATGAGTCAATGACTGAAGGTCCTCCATTGGATTGACAGCATGAATGAGCCAATGACTGAAGGTCCTCCATTGGATTGATAGCATGAATGAGCCAATGACTGAAGGTCCTCCATTGGATTGACAGCATGAATGAGCCAATGACTGAAGGTCCTCCATTGGATTGATAGCATGAATGAGCCAATGACTGAAGGTCCTCCATTGGATTGACAGCATGAATGAGCCAATGACTGAAGGTCCTCCATTGGATTGACAGCATGAATGAGCCAATGACTGAAGGTCCTCCATTGGATTGACAGCATGTCATGGAGAGGGTTGGAGGTCATTGCACATTATAGCGCAGGGAGTTTTGCTAACATCCTTCTCTGCCTCCAGTCCAGCTACTATTAGCCCGTCTCACCAGTACAGACTGCATGTGTGCCCTGAGTTACAATGGCAGCCCTGCAGCATACAGAGGACACTGGCTGCAGCAGATAGAACATAGCTGTCTTTAGTACCAGTTAAAAGACAAGAACATCCTTAAGAATAGCCTGCTCCAAGTGGACTGTCCTATAGTGGATAACATTCAATGCACTTTCTTTCACCAAGTCTTGCCGTATACATTTATGCATTACTGGCTTATTATTTCTTACATGTTAATCAGATTTGCACAAATAGCCTACATTGTTTGAGGCAGACATAATCTTCAATGAAATTGCTCCCAACTGTGAGACTCAAAGGATCTCAACATTGTGAGAGGCGAAATCCAGAAATTCCTTTTTAAATCTCCTTTCCTTTCATTCCAGTCATAATACATGCACCTCATTTCAAAAACTAACATTTGTCTGCTCAACATGTGTGCCTATATCGAGGTAACGTGAGTGGAGTGAAAGTTGCTGGATGACATCACTGTGCTGTCTTTGATGAGTCTGAGCGGAAGGTAAGTACTAGCCTCGTCAACTCGTGCATTTCCGTCTGAGATTGTATGATGAGTTATTTGTATGATGGGATCCCCTCAGGGGAATTCCAACCAATCACTAGAGACCAAGAGACCAACAGAGTCGGCCTGAATCTTATGTTAGTTACTCCAGTCGGGCGAACGTAAAAAAAAAGAAAATCTCATTTGAATAAATGTGCTCCAAGCAGTGTGTTGTTCATATTTCAAAGTAATTGGTATTTGTAATCAACTAGGCATCTCGCGTGCTACGTGCGCTCGATTCCTAGGCTCTCCCGCTGCGCGGCCTCGCCCGCCCTGCAGCTCGCATACGCAGCTCGCCCGCTGCACGGCCTCGCCCGCAGCTCGGCTGTTGCGTGGCCTCGCATGCCCTAATTGGCGCACGCGCAACGTCTCCCTCTCTCTCCCTCTCTCTCTCCTTCCCTCTGTCTCTCTCCCCCTCTCTCTCTCTCTCAGTCTCTCCCCCTATCTCCTCTCTCTCCCTCGCCTCTCTCTCCCTCTCCCGCAGTCTCTCTCCCCCTCTCTCTCTCCCTCTCCTGGTACAGTAGCACTGGACAAAACAGTATTTTATATGAACAAAATCATTTAAAATAATACAGTAATAGATAACTGACCATGGACTGGAAAATTTACCAGGTTTAAATTTGAGGTGTGTGTGTGTGTGTGTGTGTGTGTGTGTGTGTGTGTGTGTGTGTGTGTGTGTGTGTGTGTGTGTGTGTGTGTGTGTGTGTGTGTGTGTGTGTGTGTGTGTGTGTGTGTGTGTGTGTATTTGTGTGAGAACAACTAGAGGACATGCTGCTATGAATCCCAATAGCTTAAACTTAGGACACACGCTTGCGTGCGCACACACACACACACACACACACACACACACACACACACACGCACACACACACACACACACACACACACACACACACACACACACACACACACACACACACACACACACACACACACACACACACATTCAAACTCTCCCACTCAAACACAAATTGGACACAATTGGACACTAAGCAATGTTTTATTCAGAACAAGATGGGAAGAAAATGGAAATGTGCAACTTACAGATTTATGCTACATCCTACACACTCAGAGATGGACTGATTTGTGTTCGTATAGGTCGGTGTGTGTCTGTGCAAGTTTTTTGGCATTAATGCAAGAGTGTAAATTATTATTCCAAACAGAAAAGGGAGAATACTCAGCAGGGACACACATAAATCCATGACATTGACGTAGGAGGGCTTAGGTGGGTAGACAGTGTGGCATATCTACATATCCTTTTTAACCTTTATTTATTCACAATATCGAGGGTAGGTTGACTCAGTAAACCCCTGCTTCACACGCACACACAGTCACACATATTAAAGCACTACTGAGGAGGATTTCCTCCCTTAAAATTGCATAAACCCATCTCAAAATGAACCTACTCAATCATGACGTTTGGCCTATTGGTAGTCCGCCACAGTGTGTCTGCAGAGAGGACTGCCTTCTGCCTGGACTTCCTGATTTCTGAATGTTCGGGGTGTTTCTGGGCATCAGCTGTTTGGCAGTGGGTGTGTTCATCTGCAAGCAAAACCCCCGCTGAATCATTTTCACCATCTCACAAAAATATGTGAAATGACCACGACCTCTTAACACTGCATTACGCGGTGCTGGCACGTACCAGTAATGTGGGGGAAGGGGGGGGGGGGGGGGGATTCAGCATTTTTCGCCGACACTGGTTACCTTCCTCCAACACAGACCTGGGAGGCTCAGAGGAGCACTGAATAGCAGCCAGCCACGACCGGGTTCAATACTCGCCAAGGCGTGAAAGCCAGCAGATTCACTCTTGTTTGGGAACAAGCCGTGTCTGCTTGGTGGATCCCCTCACTCGACTTGTTTTCTACTTTGTTTTTTATCGTGCTGGAAACCACATTCGTGGCGGCATGCTGCAAAGTCCTACTCAGTATGTCCTTAATAGTAGCAGGGATCTCCTCGTCCTCGTCCGCCACCGTCTTAAGTCTCTATCCCTGAGCAGCTTCATTGGAGTGGTCGGGGGTTAAGTGTCTTCCTCAAGGACAGCTCAGTGGTCACCGCATACATGTGATCGTAACACTGGGCAGGCTGCACGTCCTCTAGTCTATATGATCCCTACTTATCACAATCACGTCCTCTCTATGACCCCTACTTATCACAGTCATGTCCTCTCTATGACCCCTACTTATCACAATCATGTCCTCTCTCTATGACCCCTACTTATCACAGTCATGTCCTCTCTATGACCCCTACTTATCACCATCATGGCCTCTCTATGACCCCTACTTATCACAGTCATGTCCTCTCTATGACCCCTACTTATCACAATCATGTCCTCTCTATGACCCCTACTTATCACAGTCATGTCCTCTCTCTATGACCCCTACTTATCACAATCATGTCCTCTCTCTATGACCCCTACTTATCACAATCATGTCCTCTCTATGACCCCTACTTATCACAGTCATGTCCTCTCTATGACCCCTACTTATCACAATCATGTCCTCTCTATGACCCCTACTTATCACAGTCATGTCCTCTCTCTATGACCCCTACTTATCACAATCATGTCCTCTCTATAGGGGTGTCACAATATATCGTCCCACGAAATTTCGCGATAGTAAAACGTCACGATATGTATCGTTGAGATGAAATCTCATATCGTGAAAAAAAAAAAAAAAAAAAAAAAAAAAAATTTTTTTTTTTTTTTTCAAAAGTAGACAAAGAAACGTCTTTGTTTGTTGAAGTTCAATGTGTGGAAAGTAGTTCAGTTGAACAAGTCTCTGAAGAGACACATGAGAAGTTATACAGGAGAGAAACCATTCAATTGAGTTTCTGGCAAAACTGTTTACTTGACAGGAAAAACTGAAGATGCATAAAAAATAGACTAAGAAAAGTCTTGTTGTTTGAGTTTGAAGAAAAACTGAAGATGCATAATGAGAATTTATACTGCTGAGAAACCTTTTAGTTCAAAGTAAATCTAAGTGACGGTGTAACTCATTCTATTTCAAGATAAGCCTTATCTCCAATCTCATGTTTTTTCTAGTTGTTATTGTAATAACAATTTCCCACAACAGCATGTTTTGTATTTGTGCATTTCAAATAAAATACTACTTTTCCAGTCATATATTGTCATTATTCAAGTTTAAAAAAATATTGTTAAAATCGTATCGTATCGTATCGTTATCGTGAACCCACTATCGTGATACGTATCGTATCGTGAACTGAGTGTATCGTGACACCCCTACCTCTCTATGACCCCTACTTATCACAATCATGTCCTCTCTATGACCCCTACTTATCACAGTCATGTCCTCTCTCTATGACCCCTACTTATCACAATCATGTCCTCTCTATGACCCCTACTTATCACAGTCATGTCCTCTCTCTATGACCCCTACTTATCACAATCATGTCCTCTCTATGACCCCTACTTATCACAGTCATGTCCTCTCTCTATGACCCCTACTTATCACAATCACGTCCTCTCTCTATGACCCCTACTTATCACAATCATGTCCTCTCTCTATGACCCCTACTTATCACAGTCATGTCCTCTCTCTATGACCCCTACTTATCACAATCACGTCCTCTCTCTATGACCCCTACTTATCACAATCATGTCCTCTCTATGACCCCTACTTATCACAATCACGTCCTCTCTCTATGACCCCTACTTATCACAATCATGTCCTCTCTCTATGACCCCTACTTATCACAACCATGTCCTCTCTCTATGAGCCCTACTTATCACAATCACATCCTCTCTATGACCCCTACTTATCACAATCACGTCCTCTCTCTATGACCCCTACTTATCACAATCATGTCCTCTCTCTATGAGCCCTACTTATCACAATCATGTCCTCTCTATGACCCCTACTTATCACAATCATGTCCTCTCTCTATGAGCCCTACTTATCACAATCACGTCCTCTCTATGACCCCTACTTATCACAATCATGTCCTCTCTATGACCCCTACTTATCACAATCACATCCTCTCTCTATGACCCCTACTTATCACAATCATGTCCTCTCTATGACCCCTACTTATCACAATCATGTCCTCTCTCTATGACCCCTACTTATCACAATCACATCCTCTCTATGACCCCTACTTATCACAATCACATCCTCTCTCTATGACCCGTACTTATCACAGTCATGTCCTCTCTATGACCCCTACTTATCACAATCATGTCATCTCTCTATGACCCCTACTTATCACAGTCATGTCCTCTCTATGACCCCTACTTATCACAATCATGGCCTCTCTCTATGAGCCCTACTTATCACAATCACGTCCTCTCTCTATGACCCCTACTTATCACAATCATGGCCTCTCTATGACCCCTACTTATCACAATCACGTCCTCTCTCTATGACCCCTACTTATCACAATCATGTCCTCTCTATGACCCCTACTTATCACAATCACATCCTCTCTATGACCCCTACTTATCACAATCACATCCTCTCTATGACCCCTACTTATCACAATCACGTCCTCTCTATGACCCCTACTTATCACAATCATGTCCTCTCTATGACCCCTACTTATCACAATCACGTCCTCTCTATGACCCCTACTTATCACAATCACATCCTCTCTATGACCCCTACTTATCACAATCACATCCTCTCTATGACCCCTACTTATCACAATCATGTCCTCTCTATGACCCCTACTTATCACAATCACATCCTCTCTATGACCCCTACTTATCACAATCATGTCCTCTCTATGACCCCTACTTATCACAATCATGTCCTCTCTATGACCCCTACTTATCACAATCATGTCCTCTCTATGACCTCTACTTATCACAATCATGTCCTCTCTCTATGACCCCTACTTATCACAATCATGTCCTCTCTCTATGACCCCTACTTATCACCATCATGGCCTCTCTCTATGACCCCTACTTATCACAATCATGTCCTCTCTATGACCCCTACTTATCACAATCATGTCCTCTCTCTATGACCCCTACTTATCACAATCATGTCCTCTCTATGAGCCCTACTTATCACAATCACATCCTCTCTATGACCCCTACTTATCACAATCACATCCTCTCTATGACCCCTACTTATCACAATCATGTCCTCTCTCTATGACCCCTACTTATCACCATCATGGCCTCTCTATGACCCCTACTTATCACAATCATGTCCTCTCTATGACCCCTACTTATCACAATCATGTCCTCTCTCTATGACCCCTACTTATCACAATCACATCCTCTCTATGACCCCTACTTATCACAATCATGTCCTCTCTCTATGACCCCTACTTATCACAATCACATCCTCTCTATGACCCCTACTTATCACAGTCATGTCCTCTCTCTATGACCCCTACTTATCACAATCATGTCCTCTCTATGACCCCTACTTATCACAATCATGTCCTCTCTCTATGACCCCTACTTATCACAATCATGTCCTCTCTATGAGCCCTACTTATCACAATCACATCCTCTCTATGACCCCTACTTATCACAATCACATCCTCTCTATGACCCCTACTTATCACAATCACATCCTCTCTCTATGACCCCTACTTATCACAATCATGTC
>NC_139643.1:27325625-27338125 GCF_964638095.1 Poromitra crassiceps | reverse complement strand
CAACACCTCATCTGTTCCCTCTGTCTCAATCCTCCCACCTCCTTCATCTTCAACACCTCATCTGTTCCCTCTGTCTCAATCCTCCCATCTCCTTCCTCCTCAACACCTCATCTGTTCCCTCTGTCTCAATCCTCCCACCTCCTTCCTCCTCAACACCTCATCTGTTCCCTCTGTCTCAATCCTCCCACCTCCTTCCTCCTCAACACCTCATCTGTTCCCTCTGTCTCACTCCGTGTTACTTCCTGCCTTTCAGACACAAAATGGGTGAATTGTGGCAAGTGAAAAAGGCTCATACCTATATCCCCTCTGTCTCCATATACATGTACAGTATTCCCTCTGTCTCCACTCTCCATACCTGTTGTCCCTCTGTCTCCATTGCTTCTGTCTCCATTCCTTCTGTCTCCATGTTCCTTCTGCCTCCATACCTATATTCCCTCTGTCTCTATACAGTGCCTAATTCACTCTGTCTGCTCCATTCGTCGATAGATGGTTTTCACGGAATTGTCAGTCCTGCTCTGCTTCTCTTCTTTTCTTTCTTCCTGTCCATAGCAAACACTGCAAGAGGAAGTGAGCTGGGGTTCAATTTAGAATGTTTATGTTGTCAAGTTAAAACCGTCTATATCCCTCGTGTCTCTCATCTTCTTTGCCCTTCAGCCTCACTCTGTTTTTGTGTCCCTCTCCACGTCTCTCCATCCCTTCCTGCTCTTGCTAGTCTGAGTTGGCCAAAGGAGGTGGGAGAACTGAGGATGAGGGAGATATGTCGATTCAACCAAGCACATATGAGAAAGAGGAAATGAGAGGAAAGGGAGGAGGGGAGAGGTTCCATCAGGGACTGATGTAGATGATTTGATAGTTCTTGTTGTGTTTTCTGCATACATATGGAAACAGAAAGGGCAAAGGTGCATCAAACCGTGCTGCTGCAGCAGTTTCTCTCAATAACAAAAAAACATGATTTCAAGTTATTTTTAGAACTTCCATCCATCCATCTTCAACCGCTTATCCAGAGTCAGCAGAGGTAGCAGATCCAGCAGGCCACATTAACCAGCTCTGACTGGGCGATCCTGAGGCGTTCCCAGGCCAGCGTGGAGATATAATCACTCCACCTTGGTCCTCGGTCTGCCCCGTGGTCTCCTCCCAGCTGGACGTGCCTGGAACACCTCCCTCAGGAGGAGGCGACTATAGGGGGCATCCTTGCAAGATGTCAGAATCAACCTCAACTGACTCTTTCTCATTTTAAAATATTGTTGGAATGCTACAATCTTCAGCCAGCATATTTCAATTAATTCCCGATCTATGGAAATGAGACTCTGACATTAGCTGACCTGCTATGCCGTTACAAGCGTAGGTATAATTGACCACTGCTGTAGCTAAATATTACTGATCAAAAAAGAGATCCCAAGCACAAAATATAAAGACCTGATCAACTTCTGAAGTATTTTATAAAGATCTCATCAACTTCTCAAGTTTTTTTTTCTTCAGATAGTGGTCTCAAACATAATATGACGCCTCCTAGTCTCAAAGCCTGTCAAAGCTCCTGGTTAATATTATAGGGGCTTTGAAGCAATCTTCCAGCATAACTGTCATATATATGTCATATAAGATAATCTGCTATCTTCATTTTCACAGGGTTGAAAAGAGCTGAGCGTTCTACAGGCAGGTATCTGTACAGTACAGTAGGTGCACTGAATGTTAAGCCTCATAGCGCTCCAAGTGAGACATCAAACATTTTCTTCTGCACATTCAGCCGTTTTTGATGCGTAAGATCGTGCGTTCAAGACAGAGACAGCTTCCATTCAGCTTAGCTCCTGTAAGTTGAACTGTGAACAAGCACATGGTGAGCGTTCATGTGAAATGTATGCAGCGTTCTGCTTTAGAGTACGTTAGCCTGCTCTGGACTCCTTGCTTACACACAGCGATTTATGATTGCACTATTATTGTGTCATGAAAGCCGTGCATTTGGAAGATGCTGCTGCTTCAAAGTACAAGCTCCATGATAGAAATTTGTCCATATCCAATGATATTTTATATTTAAATGTGGTGAATGGCATTGCAAACCTGATTCTTTCTAAATTGTCTGTTGTTGTGTTTAGCAATTGTTTATTTTTGTAGCATTTAGCCGACAATCAACGGCACTCGAAATGAGCAGGAAGGGTTTCAGTGTCCTGCTCAATGACACGTTGACAGCATGCATGGTTGTTGATGGATACTCTTGGCTGTTGCAGGGATCAAACCCGTGACCTTTCTGTAATTGGATGGATGATGATGAAGTTCCCCCTGTTGCCCAAGACCCCTGTCTACTTTATGGTACCCAAGACCCCTGTCTACTTTATGGTACCCAAGACCCCTGTCTACTTTATGGTACCCAAGACCCCTGTGTACTTTATGGTACCCAAGACCCCTGTCTACTTTATGGTACCCAAGACCCCTGTCTACTTTATGGTACCCAAGACCCCTGTGTACTTTATGGTACCCAAGACCCCTGTCTACTTTATGGTACCCAAGACCCCTGTCTACTTTATGGTACCCAAGACCCCTGTGTACTTTATGGTACCCAAGACCCCTGTCTACTTTATGGTACCCAAGACCCCTGTCTACTTTATGGTACCCAAGACCCCTGTCTACTTTATGGTACCCAAGACCCCTGTGTACTTTATGGTACTCAAGACCCCTGTCTACTTTATGGTACCCAAGACCTCTGTCTACTTTATGTTACCCAAGACCCCTGTCTACTTTATGGTACCCAAGACCTCTGTCTACTTTATGGTACCCAAGACCCCTGTGTACTTTATGGTACTCAAGACCCCTGTGTACTTTATGTTACCCAAGACCTCTGTCTACTTTATGTTACCCAAGACCTCTGTCTACTTTATGGTACCCAAGACCCCTGTCTACTTTATGGTACCCAAGACCTCTGTCTACTTTATGTTACCCAAGACCTCTGTCTACTTTATGGTACCCAAGACCCCTGTGTACTTTATGGTACCCAAGACCCCTGTGTACTTTATGGTACCCAAGACCCCTGTGTACTTTATGGTACCCAAGACCCCTGTCTACTTTATGGTACCCAAGACCCCTGTCTACTTTATGGTACCCAAGACCCCTGTCTACTTTATGGTACCCAAGACCCCTGTGTACTTTATGTTACCCAAGACCCCTGTGTACTTTATGTTACCCAAGACCCCTGTCTACTTTATGGTACCCAAGACCCCTGTGTACTTTATGGTACCCAAGACCCCTGTGTACTTTATGGTACCCAAGACCCCTGTCTACTTTATGGTACCCAAGACCCCTGTGTACTTTATGGTACCCAAGACCCCTGTGTACTTTATGGTACCCAAGACCCCTGTCTACTTTATGGTACCCAAGACCCCTGTCTACTTTATGGTACCCAAGACCCCTGTGTACTTTATGGTACCCAAGACCCCTGTGTACTTTATGGTACCCAAGACCCCTGTGTACTTTATGGTACCCAAGACCCCTGTGTACTTTATGGTACCCAAGACCCCTGTGTACTTTATGTTACCCAAGACCCCTGTGTACTTTATGGTACCCAAGACCCCTGTGTACTTTATGTTACCCAAGACCCCTGTCTACTTTATGGTACCCAAGACCCCTGTGTACTTTATGTTACCCAAGACCCCTGTGTACTTTATGGTACCCAAGACCCCTGTCTACTTTATGGTACCCAAGACCCCTGTCTACTTTATGTTACCCAAGACCCCTGTGTACTTTATGGTACCCAAGACCCCTGTGTACTTTATGGTACCCAAGACCCCTGTCTACTTTATGGTACCCAAGACCCCTGTCTACTTTATGGTACCCAAGACCTCTGTCTACTTTATGGTACCCAAGACCTCTGTCTACTTTATGGTACTCAAGACCCCTGTCTACTTTATGGTACCCAAGACCCCTGTGTACTTTATGTTACCCAAGACCCCTGTGTACTTTATGTTACCCAAGACCCCTGTCTACTTTATGTTACCCAAGACCCCTGTGTACTTTATGGTACCCAAGACCCCTGTGTACTTTATGTTACCCAAGACCCCTGTGTACTTTATGGTACCCAAGACCCCTGTCTACTTTATGGTACCCAAGACCCCTGTGTACTTTATGTTACCCAAGACCCCTGTGTACTTTATGTTACCCAAGACCCCTGTGTACTTTATGGTACCCAAGACCCCTGTGTACTTTATGGTACCCAAGACCCCTGTCTACTTTATGGTACCCAAGACCCCTGTGTACTTTATGGTACCCAAGACCCCTGTCTACTTTATGGTACCCAAGACCCCTGTGTACTTTATGGTACCCAAGACCTCTGTGTACTTTATGTTACCCAAGACCCCTGTGTACTTTATGTTACCCAAGACCCCTGTGTACTTTATGTTACCCAAGACCCCTGTGTACTTTATGGTACCCAAGACCCCTGTGTACTTTATGTTACCCAAGACCCCTGTGTACTTTATGTTACCCAAGACCCCTGTCTACTTTATGGTACCCAAGACCCCTGTCTACTTTATGGTACCCAAGACCCCTGTGTACTTTATGGTACCCAAGACCCCTGTGTACTTTATGGTACCCAAGACCCCTGTCTACTTTATGGTACCCAAGACCCCTGTCTACTTTATGGTACCCAAGACCCCTGTGTACTTTATGGTACCCAAGACCCCTGTCTACTTTATGGTACCCAAGACCCCTGTGTACTTTATGGTACCCAAGACCTCTGTGTACTTTATGTTACCCAAGACCCCTGTGTACTTTATGGTACCCAATACCCCTGTCTACTTTATGGTACCCAAGACCCCTGTCTACTTTATGGTACCCAAGACCCCTGTGTACTTTATGTTACCCAAGACCCCTGTCTACTTTATGGTACCCAAGACCCCTGTGTACTTTATGTTACCCAAGACCCCTGTGTACTTTATGTTACCCAAGACCCCTGTGTACTTTATGGTACCCAATACCCCTGTGTACTTTATGTTACCCAAGACCCCTGTGTACTTTATGGTACCCAAGACCCCTGTGTACTTTATGGTACCCAAGACCCCTGTGTACTTTATGGTACCCAAGACCCCTGTCTACTTTATGGTACCCAAGACCCCTGTGTACTTTATGGTACCCAAGACCCCTGTCTACTTTATGGTACCCAAGACCCCTGTCTACTTTATGGTACCCAAGACCTCTGTCTACTTTATGGTACCCAAGACCTCTGTCTACTTTATGGTACTCAAGACCCCTGTCTACTTTATGGTACCCAAGACCTCTGTCTACTTTATGGTACCCAAGACCTCTGTCTACTTTATGGTACTCAAGACCCCTGTCTACTTTATGGTACCCAAGACCCCTGTGTACTTTATGGTACCCAAGACCCCTGTGTACTTTATGTTACCCAAGACCCCTGTCTACTTTATGGTACCCAAGACCTCTGTCTACTTTATGGTACCCAAGACCCCTGTCTACTTTATGTTACCCAAGACCCCTGTCTACTTTATGGTACCCAAGACCCCTGTGTACTTTATGGTACCCAAGACCCCTGTGTACTTTATGGTACCCAAGACCCCTGTGTACTTTATGTTACCCAAGACCCCTGTCTACTTTATGGTACCCAAGACCCCTGTGTACTTTATGGTACCCAAGACCCCTGTGTACTTTATGGTACCCAAGACCCCTGTGTACTTTATGGTACCCAAGACCCCTGTCTACTTTATGTTACCCAAGACCCCTGTGTACTTTATGTTACCCAAGACCCCTGTCTACTTTATGGTACCCAAGACCCCTGTCTACTTTATGTTACCCAAGACCCCTGTGTACTTTATGGTACCCAAGACCCCTGTCTACTTTATGGTACCCAAGACCCCTGTGTACTTTATGGTACCCAAGACCCCTGTCTACTTTATGGTACCCAAGACCCCTGTGTACTTTATGGTACCCAAGACCTCTGTGTACTTTATGTTACCCAAGACCCCTGTGTACTTTATGTTACCCAAGACCCCTGTGTACTTTATGTTACCCAAGACCCCTGTGTACTTTATGGTACCCAAGACCCCTGTGTACTTTATGTTACCCAAGACCCCTGTGTACTTTATGGTACCCAAGACCTCTGTCTACTTTATGGTACCCAAGAACCCTGTCTACTTTATGGTACCCAAGACCCCTGTCTACTTTATGGTACCCAAGACCCCTGTGTACTTTATGGTACCCAAGACCCCTGTGTACTTTATGGTACCCAAGACCCCTGTCTACTTTATGGTACCCAAGACCCCTGTGTACTTTATGGTACCCAAGACCTCTGTGTACTTTATGTTACCCAAGACCCCTGTGTACTTTATGGTACCCAAGACCCCTGTCTACTTTATGGTACCCAAGACCCCTGTCTACTTTATGGTACCCAAGACCCCTGTCTACTTTATGGTACCCAAGACCCCTGTGTACTTTATGGTACCCAAGACCCCTGTCTACTTTATGGTACCCAAGACCTCTGTGTACTTTATGTTACCCAAGACCCCTGTGTACTTTATGGTACCCAAGACCCCTGTCTACTTTATGGTACCCAAGACCCCTGTCTACTTTATGGTACCCAAGACCCCTGTCTACTTTATGGTACTCAAGACCCCTGTCTACTTTATGGTACCCAAGACCCCTGTCTACTTTATGGTACCCAAGACCTCTGTGTACTTTATGTTACCCAAGACCCCTGTGTACTTTATGTTACCCAAGACCCCTGTGTACTTTATGTTACCCAAGACCCCTGTGTACTTTATGTTACCCAAGACCCCTGTCTACTTTATGGTACCCAAGACCCCTGTGTACTTTATGTTACCCAAGACCCCTGTGTACTTTATGTTACCCAAGACCCCTGTCTACTTTATGGTACCCAAGACCCCTGTGTACTTTATGTTACGCAAGACCCCTGTCTACTTTATGGTACCCAAGACCCCTGTCTACTTTATGTTACCCAAGACCCCTGTCTACTTTATGGTACCCAAGACCCCTGTGTACTTTATGGTACCCAAGACCTCTGTCTACTTTATGGTACCCAAGACCCCTGTCTACTTTATGTTACCCAAGACCCCTGTCTACTTTATGGTACCCAAGACCCCTGTGTACTTTATGGTACCCAAGACCCCTGTGTACTTTATGGTACCCAAGACCCCTGTGTACTTTATGGTACCCAAGACCCCTGTGTACTTTATGGTACCCAAGACCCCTGTGTACTTTATGGTACCCAAGACCCCTGTCTACTTTATGGTACCCAAGACCCCTGTGTACTTTATGGTACCCAAGACCCCTGTCTACTTTATGGTACCCAAGACCCCTGTCTACTTTATGGTACCCAAGACCCCTGTCTACTTTATGGTACCCAAGACCCCTGTCTACTTTATGGTACCCAAGACCTCTGTCTACTTTATGGTACTCAAGACCCCTGTCTACTTTATGGTACCCAAGACCCCTGTGTACTTTATGGTACCCAAGACCCCTGTGTACTTTATGGTACCCAAGACCCCTGTGTACTTTATGGTACCCAAGACCCCTGTCTACTTTATGGTACCCAAGACCCCTGTCTACTTTATGGTACCCAAGACCCCTGTCTACTTTATGTTACCCAAGACCCCTGTGTACTTTATGGTACCCAAGACCCCTGTGTACTTTATGGTACCCAAGACCCCTGTCTACTTTATGGTACCCAAGACCCCTGTCTACTTTATGGTACCCAAGACCCCTGTCTACTTTATGGTACCCAAGACCTCTGTCTACTTTATGGTACCCAAGACCTCTGTCTACTTTATGGTACCCAAGACCCCTGTCTACTTTATGTTACTCAAGACCCCTGTGTACTTTATGGTACCCAAGACCCCTGTGTACTTTATGGTACCCAAGACCCCTGTGTACTTTATGGTACCCAAGACCCCTGTGTACTTTATGGTACCCAAGACCTCTGTCTACTTTATGGTACCCAAGACCCCTGTCTACTTTATGTTACCCAAGACCCCTGTGTACTTTATGGTACCCAAGACCCCTGTGTACTTTATGGTACCCAAGACCCCTGTCTACTTTATGGTACCCAAGACCCCTGTGTACTTTATGGTACCCAAGACCCCTGTGTACTTTATGTTACCCAAGACCCCTGTGTACTTTATGGTACCCAAGACCCCTGTCTACTTTATGTTACCCAAGACCCCTGTGTACTTTATGGTACCCAAGACCCCTGTGTACTTTATGGTACCCAAGACCCCTGTGTACTTTATGGTACCCAAGACCCCTGTCTACTTTATGTTACCCAAGACCCCTGTCTACTTTATGGTACCCAAGACCCCTGTGTACTTTATGGTACCCAAGACCCCTGTCTACTTTATGGTACCCAAGACCTCTGTCTACTTTATGGTACCCAAGACCCCTGTCTACTTTATGGTACCCAAGACCTCTGTCTACTTTATGGTACCCAAGACCCCTGTCTACTTTATGGTACCCAAGACCCCTGTCTACTTTATGGTACCCAAGACCCCTGTCTACTTTATGGTACCCAAGACCCCTGTCTACTTTATGGTACCCAAGACCCCTGTCTACTTTATGGTACCCAAGACCCCTGTCTACTTTATGGTACCCAAGACCCCTGTCTACTTTATGGTACCCAAGACCTCTGTCTACTTTATGGTACCCAAGACCCCTGTCTACTTTATGGTACCCAAGACCCCTGTCTACTTTATGGTACCCAAGACCCCTGTCTACTTTATGGTACCCAAGACCCCTGTGTACTTTATGGTACCCAAGACCCCTGTGTACTTTATGGTACCCAAGACCCCTGTGTACTTTATGGTACCCAAGACCCCTGTCTACTTTATGGTACCCAAGACCTCTGTCTACTTTATGGTACCCAAGACCCCTGTGTACTTTATGGTACCCAAGACCCCTGTGTACTTTATGGTACCCAAGACCCCTGTCTACTTTATGGTACCCAAGACCTCTGTCTACTTTATGGTACCCAAGACCCCTGTCTACTTTATGTTACCCAAGACCCCTGTCTACTTTATGGTACCCAAGACCCCTGTCTACTTTATGGTACCCAAGACCCCTGTCTACTTTATGGTACCCAAGACCCCTGTGTACTTTATGGTACCCAAGACCCCTGTGTACTTTATGGTACCCAAGACCCCTGTGTACTTTATGGTACCCAAGACCCCTGTCTACTTTATGGTACCCAAGACCTCTGTCTACTTTATGGTACCCAAGACCCCTGTCTACTTTATGTTACCCAAGACCCCTGTGTACTTTATGGTACCCAAGACCCCTGTGTACTTTATGGTACCCAAGACCCCTGTGTACTTTATGGTACCCAAGACCCCTGTCTACTTTATGGTACCCAAGACCTCTGTCTACTTTATGGTACTCAAGACCCCTGTGTACTTTATGGTACCCAAGACCTCTGTCTACTTTATGTTACCCAAGACCCCTGTCTACTTTATGTTACCCAAGACCCCTGTCTACTTTATGGTACCCAAGAACCCTGTCTACTTTATGGTACCCAAGAACCCTGTCTACTTTATGGTACCCAAGACCCCTGTGTACTTTATGCCCCCTTTGCACGATATTATGCATCGCAATATGGAGTAAAACGTCGTTTTTTATTAACTCTGTTTTTCTCTTTAACGATATTATGCATCGCAATATGGAGTAAAACGTCGTTTTTTATGAACTCTGTTTTTCTCTTTAACTTGTTTACTATAATCCATATGCAGTGAGTTCAGTAAGGATGTAGACAACCATACCCCCCATCTTTGAAAGTTGCTTTCTTTCCAGTTTTTTAATAAACCTCAATTGTGAGGTGAGAATGGATCCTGCAGTGTTTGGAGTGGATATTGTGCCTGGTTGCGTTGCGTAACAGAATGGAGAATCTTGACTTTGAGAATACTTCAGCTACTTGTGAGCATTGTAGCACGATGCTTTCAGGCTCCTCAACCTGTCTCCCTGGTGTGTCCTCAGGAAAAGCTCCAACTATTAGTTGCCTAGATCTTTCTGGTCTTTGGAAAGTTGTGAAATATACAAACCTAAAATATGAAACATGTAGGCCTACAGTACAGATGATCTCTCTCTCCCTCTCTTTCTCTCTCTCTCTCTCTCTCTCTCTCTCACTCACACACACACACACACACACACACACACACACAGAGACCCTCACTTTCTCACACACAATGCATTCATTTACAAATGAATGAGAAGGCTTGTGAATATTTGATTATGATCGTATTGGTAAAAGTGCTCTGTTTAATGGTATAGTGTCAGATAATTAGATCAGTGATGTGTATTCTGGCATTAGCAGGTTGTCTGTCGAACAATGGCTCTGAACATTGACAGCTCCTGCATCTTAGTGAATACGTCTCTGTTCTGGCCAGCTCTTCCTTGTCTACTGTGCTTTCACTGTCTGTTGATCTGTCTGTTTCTCCCTCTCCAGTCTGTCAGTCTGTTGATCTGTCTGTTTCTCCCTCACCAGTCTGTCAGTCTGTTGATCTGTCTGTTTCTCCCTCTCCAGTCTGTCAGTCTGTTGATCTGTCTGTTTCTCCCTCTCCAGTCTGTCAGTCTGTTGATCTGTCTGTTTCTCCCTCTCCAGTCTGTCAGTCTGTTGATCTGTCTGTTTCTCCCTCTCCAGTCTGTCAGTCTGTTGATCTGTCTGTTTCTCCCTCACCAGTCTGTCAGTCTGTTGATCTGTCTGTTTCTCCCTCTCCAGTCTGTCAGTTTGTTGATCTGTCTCCAGTCTAGCAGTCTGTTGATCTGTCTGTTGATGTCTCCAGTCTGTCAGTCTGTTGATCTGTCTGTTGATGTCTGCATTCTGTCAGTCTGTTGATCTGTCTGTTGATGTCTCCAGTCTGTCAGTCTGTTGATCTGTCTGTTTCTCCCTCTCCAGTCTGTCAGTCTGTTGATGTCTCCTCTCCAGTCTGTCAGTCTGTTGATCTGTCTGTTGATGTCTGCAGTCTGTCAGTCTGCTGATCTGACTGTCAGTCTGTTGATCTGTCTGTCAGTCTGTTGATCTGTCTGTTGATGTCTCCAGTCTGTCAGTCTGTTGATCTGTATGTCAGTCTGTCGATGTGTCTGTTGATGTCTCCAGTCTGTAGTCTGTTGATCTGTCTGTCAGTCTGTCAGTCTGTTGATGTGTCTGTTGATGTCTCCAGTTTGTCTGTCTGTCTGTTGATCTGTCTGTCTGTCTGTCTGTCTGTCTGTCTGTCAGTCTGTCCGTCTGTTGAGAACACTGATGTAGTCCTTCACTTTATGGTGTGCTCTCAATATTAACATTATAGCCACTAGCATACACAAAACACAATATATATGTGCCACAGCATTATAGCCACTAGCATACACAAAACACAATATATATGTCACAGAGTCAGAGTCAGAGTCAGAGTCAGTTTATTTACCATTTGCAGTCGAAACTACATTGGAATTGGGGTGCAAGAGCTTAAAACATAGACACAAATATGACAAGTCATGACAACATAACATAGCATATAAATAGACAGACAATAAAAAGGTTTAAAAAGTAAATAAGATAAAATAAGAGAATAAAACAATAAAATAATAAAAGGAGACAGGTACATCTGTGGATAAAGGCCCGAGTCATCCAGTTCACTTATTAAAGTGCAGGAGCAAACAAAGTGCACAGTCAGACATAAAGTGCACAGTAGTAAAGTGCCTAAGCAAGGATTAATTGCATGAGAAGACCAGTATAAGACATCTTATACAAAAGAAAATACCAAAAAAATAAAATAAAGGTCTAGGTGTGTCTAGGTGGTCTAGGCAACAGAGATCTACCGTTTAGATTTGTGATCGTTCAAACTACGCACAGCACTCGGGTAAAAGCTTCTCGCAGCATTATAGCCACTAGCATACACAAAACACAATATATATGTGCCACAGCATTATAGCCACTAGCATACACAAAACACAATATATATGTCACAGCATAGCCACTAGCATACACAATACACAATATATATGTGCCACAGCATTATAGCCACTAGCATACACAAAACACAATATATATGTGCCACAGCATTATAGCCACTAGCATACACAAAACACAATATATATGTCACAGCATTATAGCCACTAGCATACACAAAACACAATATATATGTGCCACAGCATTATAGCCACTAGCATACACAAAACACAATATATAGGTGCCACAGCATTATAGCCACTAGCATACACAATACACAATATATATGTCACAGCATTATAGCCACTAGCATACACAAAACACAAGATATATGTCACAGCATTATAGCCACTAGCATACACAAAACACAATATATATGTCACAGCATAGCCACTAGCATACACAAAACACAATATATATGTGCCACAGCATTATAGCCACTAGCATACACAAAACACAATATATATGTCACAGCATTATAGCCACTAGCATACACAAAACACAAGATATATGCCACAGCATTATAGCCACTAGCATTATGCAAAACACAATATATATGTCACAGCATTATAGC
>NC_139643.1:27283125-27313125 GCF_964638095.1 Poromitra crassiceps | reverse complement strand
TAGATTCTGACAAACACATCCTTGTCTCTTTCTGTCACATAGTTTATGTTGAGAAACAAATGCATGAAAAATTCCACTTGTGTTATGATAATAACAGGCTAACTCTGGCTAGTTGAAGCAGGATGTCGGTCCAAGCCTATTTTTCCAGACTGTTTTGGGGAGTTTTGTGAATTTGTAGAGCGCACCTGGTGACCAGCAGCACTTTGGCATTTTGTTAACATCCGCCTTTTTGTTGTCAAAACGATGTAACATAATTCTGGTCTGTTTTATGACCCTGAAACAAAGAACTCTTTTTTTAATAGCTGCGTCTGGCAACAGCAACGACAAGATCTATAGAGGGTATGCACGCACACGGATGTCACTTTCCCACCAGAACACGCCCCCTCAATCAGGACTGCAGAGTGGAACATTCAGCAGCTTCCTCTCTTTGTTTGAAGCAGCAGGTGTCATTTATCTAGGCTGATTACTGCATTCAAAATCAGTCTTGCTGCCACTCAGTGGGTGTGACCATAGAGACAGTCCACATGTCTGGGAACGCCCACAAAACGTTAAACGGCTGGCGCGCGAGTGGGGTAAAACCGCCGATATATCTCATGGGCTGACTCACCAAAAGACGGTGCTGTGGCTCTAAACTACATGTTTGGGGGTTCTAGAGCAGAACACAAGATGTCTGCTCAGATGTGCGTTTACTGCGGTGGTTAAATCCCCAATCGTGTCTGCCTGGGCTGGGCTATCAGCTAAATTCTAACTTTGCTGAATGGATAGAACGGGGTTTTTTACCCCACCCTGACCACGCCCCCAGCCAGGCTGAGCCAGCTAACCGGCATCTATTGTGGGCTTTCTTAGAGCCTGTATGGGCGTTCCCAGACATGCAGACTGTCTCTATGCAGTGACTTCTGCCTCTGTGACGTCACGTGCAAAACGGCAATGGGACCCTATGGAGCCAGCCTTGACTGCTCACTCTAGCCCCAGCTGTGCAGTTTATATTTTAAAAACTGTGACAGTTCACACAACTTTAAAACGACATGCGTATATATTTAAGCAATATCACACGAGAGGGAGTGCTGTTGTCGGCTAATATCGTCACTGTTGTGATTTGGTCGTAGGCACGAGGCCACAGGCCGAGTGCCGAAGATAATCACAGCCGTGACGATATTAGACAACAACAGCACAACCTCGAGTGTGATATTGCTTTTATACAACAGTTCTATTAAACAAAGCTGATTAAAAAATGACAAAAAGCTGAGAAAATGTATGATTTCTCTATTTATTCCTCCGCCCACAAAAATAGTCCCCTCAGCTTTCCGCTTTGCCGAAAATGTAGCCTAATCAACCTAATTAACTGCAGGCTGTCTACTTTTTGTCATACACATTGATTTGCACGTTTCCATTGTTTGCCTCACAGTGTTTGCTTCGTTTTTGTTTTTCTCCAAATCGTCAAGTTCTGCAGGTGAAATATGAGCAAACCTGGAGGTTTTCGCAGAAGAATGTTGCTCCCCCTCGTCCTCTTCTGACGAGCATTCATAGTTTAAGTCAAAAGTTATGTTAGGAAATAAACCCATCTTTCTTTGCGCTCTCGGTATCCTAACTGTGTTACGCTTTGTGAATGACGTTCAATGTAACGTGGCTGGTGTTTGTTTTGTTGAATAGAGCAGCTGTAAAGCGTTTTGTTGATTAGAGCAGCTGTGAAGCGGAGTGATCTACACACAGTGAAGCGCCAGTGCGTTATCGTGAAACATCAGCACTGGTAGGATCCCTCTTGTCGAATCAAATTGCTCGGCCGGAACTAACTGTTGTATAATATACATCAAACTCTTGAGCTACTTCTGCTCTCAGTCAGAATGTCAAAAGTACAAGAAGTTGAAGATAAGGAAGAAAAAATTAAAAGCTGGCTAGGTAGTCTTAAACTTCCTAAACTGTCCAGTACTGAAGCCGAGGAACTGTCCTCCCCTATTACTGAGATCGAGATATCGGAAACAATCCGGCTGCTTAAACATAACAAATCACCAGGCACCGACGGGTTTCCAGGCGAATTTTACAAGTACACTATGGAACAGCTAACTCCGGTGCTATGTGAGGTCTATAACTATGCTCTATCCGAGAATGACCCACCAACAAGCTGGTCTGAGGCTATAGTCTCAGTAATACATAAAGAAGGCAAAGACCCCGCACGATGCAGTGCATATAGACCTATAAGTCTTCTCTGTAATGATTTAAAAATCCTGACATCTATACTTAATAAAAGGATTCAGAAATATATTGCAAAACTCATTCAACCAGATCAGACAGGGTTTATTCCTGGACGCCAGGGTGCAAACAACATTAGAAGAACTCTAAATCTGCAATCAGTGGCAGGAACTCGAAAAGAACCATCAATGCTTCTCGGCTTAGATGCCGAGAAAGCATTTGACAGAGTTGACTGGCTGTATCTGGAATTAACATTGAACTGTATGGGATTTAATAACACATTTATTGACTGGATAAAAATAATATATAAAAATCCTAAATCTAGAGTTAGGGTCAATGGCCACTGCTCGGATTTCTTTGAGATACACAGAGGGACACGTCAAGGGGACGTAATGTCTCCTTCATTGTTCGCGATTAGCATAGAGCCATTGGCGGAGATGATCAGATCAAATCCCCAGATACAGGGAATAAATGACCAAAAAGGTACTTCACATAAGATTTCGTTGTTTGCAGATGATATATTACTTTACATTACAAACCCCTCAGACTCCATTCCCACTTTAATGAAAAGTCTTAGAACCTATGGTGAGCTATCAGGCTATAAAATAAATGAGACCAAATCTGAAGCCATGATGATTGTGGGAACTTGGCCACCTCACCTGAACAATATAGCTCCCTTCCATTGGGCTAGAGAAGGATTTAGATACTTAGGAATTATTTTGACCCCCATGATTAATCAGTTATATCAAGCAAATTATGATAAATTGATTTTACATATAAAATCTGATATTGCTAGATGGGAAATTCTACCTCTTTCTCTTTCTGGAAGAATTGAATCAATTCGAATGAATGTGTTACCCAGATTTCTTTTTCTTTTTCAGTCTTTACCCATACCAGTACCCTCCACAACTTTTAAGATGCTAGAGAAACTTTTTTCGAACTATATCTGGCAAAAGAAAAGACCTAGAGTTAGGCTCAAAACGCTCCTTTTATCAAAACAGAAGGGTGGTCTGAGCATGCCTAATTTTAAAAACTACTATTGGGCGGCCCAGCTACGGACTTTGGTCTATTGGATTAGGGGTGATCTGGATACAAGATGGGTACAGATTGAACAAAACTCAATTCCTGCCATTCCTCTCCAATCAATAGCTTTCTTGGGTCCAGTATACTGGAAAAGAACTAAGATTGGAAATAACTGGATACAAAATACATTGAAAGTGTGGGGAGACATAAGAAAAAAAGGGGGAGGACCCAGGTCAATATCAAGGGCTATGCCCATAGCAAAGAATATAGATTTCTGTGAGGGTGGCTTTAAGAGCTGGGCAGACACTGGCCTGGTTACTATTAATCAACTACTGGAAGGAGATTGTCTGAAATCTTTTGCACAACTACAACAAAGTTTTGGGCTGCCTTCGCAAGATCTGTTTAAATACTTTCAAATCAGGCATTATTTAACAACTCACAAAGAATGGGAAGCAATTAAGAGACCTCCAACACAGGTGGAACAGTACTTTATTAGCATGATAGAAAAGGATTTGGGTGAAAGAAAATATATATCTGATATTTATAGGAAGCTACAACTAGATGATTCAGGAGACACACTTTACATTAAGGAAAAATGGGAACTAGAAGCTAATGTGATAATAGAGGATGAAGAGTGGGAGGAGAGTTTCTCAACTACCCATAAGACCACGAATAGTCCTATGTTGAAGGAGTTTGATTGGAAAGTTAAAGTTAGGTTTTTTAGCACCCCTCAAGTGGTCTCTGGATTTGGAGGAGGATCCTCACCATTGTGCTGGAGAGGCTGTGGTATGATTGGAGACCATACACATATTTTCTGGGATTGCCCAAAATTGCAGAAATTCTGGGAGAGTATTAAAAATGAGATAAATGTTATGTTAAATATTGATTTACCTTTGAATCCACTGTATTATATTCTGGGATGTATACCAAGTAACATACTTCATGGAAACACTCTGTATGTCTTTAAGACACTTGTCTTGATTGCAAGGAAAATGATAACTATATCTTGGTTGCAAAAACAACCCCCTACAGTGGAACAATGGACTAAGAGATTGAGACAGGTATACATTATGGAAGAAATGACTGCACGGCTGCAGATGAAAAGAGACAGTTTTGTGCGGATATGGCTACCTGTAAAACTGTATCTGGAGGACTGACTAGCTGCTACCGTTTTCTCTTTGCTGCTGTATTGAAGTTGTTTTTATTTGTTTGTTAGTTTTTGTTTGTTTTTTCTCTTCTCTAATGCTGGAGAAATGTCCCCCAAACTTCTCCCTTCCCCAAGCAGATTTAGATCAAATTGTCAGAAGAACTCAGTGGTCAAGGAACATTGTGTGTGTGTGTTTGTCATATGTGATTGTATTTGAACTAATATAAAATAAAAATAAAAAAGTTCAAAAAAAAAAAAAGTTATGTTAGGAAATAAACCCATCTTTCTTTGCGCTCTCGGTATCCTAAGTGTAGTCGCAGACTGTAGTTCAATCATGGAAGACCAAATAAGGCATTAATAGAGCACCCCATGCTGTCATAACCCAAATGACATCATAAATGACATCATAAATGACATCAGTTATGACATCATAAATGCCCTTCTCCCAAATGACATCAGTTATGACATCATAAATGACATCAGTTATGACATCATAAATGCCCTTCTCCTGGTACTATATAAAGCCCCATCACCACAGCTTAAATCACACTTGTGCAGTCATCACTCACCTTGTATCAGCATCACGCATTCATCCAGCATCTCCAGAGCAAAAAGCTTCATTCAGTCCAGCACCATGTCCGAGTCCGAAAACGAGCAGCAAAGTTTCAGCTCCACCGTGGACGCTTTCCTCCAGAGCACATTCAACGCCCCGGCCAGCCTCGGGCAAATCCCCAATCCCCAGGCTCCATCTCCGGGCGTCACAGGCGTCTCATGGGACGCTCCCCTCACCAGGGGCCGCGGCCGCAAAAGAAGATCCAACGTCAAGGAGGTCCTCGTCTCGCCTGGATCTCAGTCCGCACAGCACTCCGGAGGCCGCGGCCGCGGCAAAAGAGCCCAGAAGTCCACCTCCCCCGGATCTCAGTCCGCACAGCACTCCGGAGGCCGTGGCCGCAGCAAAAGAGCCCAGAAGTCCACCTCCAAGAAAGGCCCAGCGAAGCGCACCACGACTGCCGGCTCCTCGGCGGACGCGCCAAGGCTCCAGCTCGCGAGCCCCACGCTCCCCACGGCAGCAGCCCAAACAGCCCTGCCCCAGGTTTCAGGTCGTATCCCCCCTTTTCAGCCGGCATCTCTTCCGGCGGCCGCACTCATTGCAGGCCGGGTGCCAATCCCCGAGCAACTCTGCCCGTTGCATACGGCCGCTTCCCTCTCCCGCGTCCGGTCGGGTATTATCAAACATGCATTTAGTCCCTGGTTTCAGTCAACGTTGCGGCATTGCTGCTGCACTCATTTCAGGCCGGGTGCCAATCCCTTAGCATACGGCATACGGCATACGGCCGCTTCCCTCTCCCGTGTCCATTCGGGTTTTAACAACATGCCTCTAGTCCCAGTTTCCAGTCAACCTTTTCTTTTTCATAGCATGGTTCCTCTCTTACGCATCCAATCCATCGATCCAATCCCAGTCATTTAGATAAAGTATAACCCTTGTAAACTTTTCCGGCCATGCTGAGTAGCGCGCTAGCTACCTGGCTAGCCACCGGCCTTCCATGCTATACTGCGCATGCGCGTGGCTGGTCTAGCGTTGCCAAAGATGCGCATTGCAAATGCAAGATGCGACACTATCGTCTCCCGTCGCATGCTTCAGGCAAAATGGCGATAATCATCAGTTCTGCTGTTGCCGTCCTTCAAAATATAAGAAAATGTATAGCTCAGCGCTAGAGCGGACTGGCTTGAATGTGGGAAAGCGGGGTTCGAATCCCGTGTGCGCGCTGATATTTTAATTTAAGATCCTGGTGAAATATGGTCTAAATCTGAAGTTCAATAAACGTCTGCAAATAGCGGGTGAAAAAACTTTCACTTTCAAATTTAAACGTCTTTTCAACCGAAAAATGCTTGCGGGTGGTTCTGGCTTCAGCATATGCTTGAATTAAGTTCTAGAGGTGAATGGTTGCAGAAAAGAGGCACCATGAGTTCCCTACTTTCTCCCAGTAGGGAATCGATCTTCCTCTACGAGATTTACTCTGGTATTGCAAATGCATACGAAGCTTCAGTCTCGATCATAAACAAAAGGTGCTCCTCCCAGTCCACCACGGCTTTAATGTGCAGTGCAGCATCACCCGGCTTTCCGTTATGCATAACTCGTCAGGTCAGCAGAGCTCATTCCCCGGTCACGGCTCAGTAGATTCAGCAGAGCACATCCCTGGTCACAGCACAGTGGCTACAGCAGAGCATATCCCGGCAGCGTTGCCAGACGTACGATAATTATCGTACCTGTACGATAATTTTGACCTCTGTACGATGTACGATCAATAATCCCCAAATCCCCCAAACGTACGAGAATCTCATCATTTCGTGACACTTAGACGAATCCTACGTCTATCACTCTATCTGTTTATACAATCATCTCTTCAAACAAACATATTTGCAGCTAATACGTGCAGGGTGTTTTGTTGTTGTTGCAACGCAGGCTGAGACCACAGTGTTGAAAAATCATGCCAAGTCCAAAAAGTAGCCTGTGATTAGCGCAGCCCCCCGACATAGGCGCGCCGAAGGCACGCGCGCTGGGGAGGGGGCGTACGATAATTTCACTCCAAAAACGATAATTTTGACCCTCTGGTACGATAATTCAACATTTGCCATCTGGCAACACTGTATCCCGGTCACAGCAGTGGCTCAGCAGAGCATATCCCTGGGCACAGCTCAGTGGCTTCAGCAGAGCTCCTCCCCGGTCACAGCACAGTGGCTTCAGCAAAGCATATCCCTGGTCACAGCACAGTGGTTTCAGCAGAGCTCCTCCCTGGTCACAGCACAGTGGCTTCAGCAAAGCATATCCCCGGTCACAGCACAGTGGCTTCAGCAGAGCTCCTCCCTGGTCACAGCACAGTGGCTCCAGCAAAGCATATAGCCGGGCACAGCACAGTGGCTTCAGCAAAAGTATACCCCCTGGGCACACCTCTTAGAAAATTGGAACGGAATTTCATTTTTCTACGACGAAATCGTCTCGTCTGCCGACGACTTAAAACTTTCTACAGATGCAGCACATTCACTGCTCCCCCTCCCGCTGGACGTCAAAACTAATCAAAAAGGTCATGGCACGAAAACCGCGTGTCTCCACAGCCAGTCTCTGCCTCAACTGAACTAAGTCCACCGTACAACAGCTCAGCCGAGGGTGCGGGTGCAACTCTCCCGAAGTGACAGTACACGACTGTCAAAACAAATGAAAAAGGCCCATAATAGACATACTGTAGACACGCAACTTAAAGTCAAATCCAAGGGGAAAACGTACTTATTAACAATGGTCAGCCCACCTCTAATATTCCAAATGTCAAAATGCACAAATCAGAACGTGCATCTATTAGGAATAGAACGGATAGATAGGAAAACTATGAGAAAAATATCAAGCCTATCTTTGCCTCATACAATTTGGGATAAAGTAAGTGCACAACTAAAGAATATAACATTATGTCTACTCATTTTTAGACATTTTCATGCCATAATAATATAATGCTAAAGGTTAAATATTGCATCTTTAAGCCATTGCTGGCTATGCTCATGCAGGTTGTTGCGACCTTGGTCATTACTGACCTTAAAAAATGCAGGTCATCGCTGACCTTTTTCTTTTGGGGGGGGTGGTCCCCTCCCGGGGGGGTCCTTCCTTCAACAACTGGGCTGCTGTCCTCATCAGCCATGCGTCCTACATCCATCCAGAGCAAGCTGCTATATCATCAGCCCAAAGATGCCTCCTTCCATGATTGGTAGGAAGTATTAATGCATTTCGTTGGTGGCGGTCTTCTCTCCCAATCCCCGTTTGGTGCCCATGCCCGGGCAATTTGCATATAACCCCATAAGTGTCCTCGCCATTGCTTAACCTCAGTCAGCCCACGTCCTGACAATTTGCACAACCCATCATCCCTGCATTCTGCTTAAACATCAGTCAGCCCATGTCCTGACAAGTCAGCCCCCGTCCTGACAATTTGCTCAACCCATTATCTCTGCATTCTGCTTAAACCTGTCAGCCCACGTCCCGAGAAGTCAGTCCACATCCTGACAACTTGCTCAACCCATTATCCCTGCATCCTGCTTAAACTTCAGTCAGCCCACGTCCTGACAAGTCAGCCAATGTCCGACAATCTGCATAACCCATCATTCCGGCATTTGCATAAACCTCAATCAGCCCTTGGCCCCCTTTTCCTCATCTCTCCCCATCATCACATGACAGGATCCTGGTTCATCCTTCACTTCAAGACCACACTCCAGAAATGCAACATCCCTGCAGAGAACTATTCCAGTCACTCCTTCAGGATCGGAGCAGCCACATCAGCAGCCATGCAGGGGGCGTCCTCCGCCTCCCTTCAACAACTGGGGCGCTGGTCCTCATCCGCCTATGCATCTTTCATTGGACCAGAGCAAGACACCATATTATCAGCCCAAAGATCCCTCCTTCCATGACTAAAGAGGCAACAAGCACTTCGTTGGTGGTGATCAAACTCTCCTTTTCCTCATCAATGCGCCCATGCCCGGGCTATCCACATCCACGCCCTTGCAACCCCGCTTTGCCTTAAAAAACCCCGGTCAGCCCCTCATCTCCCGACATGCCTAAATTCTCCCCCCGTCAGCCCACGACCTGACTAAAGCATACCCCAGGCGAGCTCCATGACCCCCGTTTTCACTCTCCCAGTTCCTGAAATAACTTTAAATTCCTTTGGGGGATGTCCTATCTCATACAGCACTGACGCCCCTCTCTCATAAGCAAGAGGAGCGTCACATCATGGAGTCATACGCCATACTCAAACTGTCTATTCTGATTCAATAAAGTTTGTTAAAATTATATTACGAGTCTCTCATGATTGAAGTGTAGTCGCAGACTGTAGTTCAATCATGGAAGACCAAATAAGGCATTAATAGAGCACCCCATGCTGTCATAACCCAAATGACATCATAAATGACATCATAAATGACATCAGTTATGACATCATAAATGCCCTTCTCCCAAATGACATCAGTTATGACATCATAAATGACATCAGTTATGACATCATAAATGCCCTTCTCCTGGTACTATATAAAGCCCCATCACCACAGCTTAAATCACACTTGTGCAGTCATCACTCACCTTGTGTCAGCATCACGCATTCATCCAGCATCTCCAGAGCAAAAAGCTTCATCCCACCACCTCCCCAGATCACCACCAATGTCATGACTCCTGTTGGAAACAAATCCCCTTAGGGGGGATGTCCTATCTCATACAGCACTGACGCCCCTCTCTCATAAGCAAGAGGAGCGTCACATCATGGAGTCATACGCCATTGAATGACGTTCAATGTAACGTGGCTGGTGTTTGTTTTGTTGAATAGAGCAGCTGTAAAGCGTTTTGTTGATTAGAGCAGCTGTGAAGCGGAGTGATCTACACACAGTGAAGCGCCAGTGCGTTATCGTGAAACATCAGCACTGGTAGGATCCCTCTTGTCGAATCAAATTGCTCGGCCGGAACTAACTGTTGTATAATATACATCAAACTCTTGAGCTACTTCTGCTCTCAGTCAGAATGTCAAAAAATAAGCGACATCATGTATAGTTTTTGAGATATTGACGTTTGCTTGGCACAACTCATACTAGTTACAGTGAACTGCTGCGCTTTCGGGGGATTTGTTGTTGTTGTGACGTCACGCTGATTCCTCATGTAGAGAGCCAAAGTCACGCCCTCTTCCGCGTTCAGCAACCAAGGGATTTCATCCACCATCCATGCTTCCATCTACATTTCATAAAATGCTTAGAAAAATTGTTTCACTTGGTCAAACCAAGCGACTTTCTCAGTTGTACAAACCTTTGTACCTTTGGGCTATACCAACAACCTTTAGGGAGCAAAGAGCATGGAACATTTTATTGTGTTTTATTGTGTTTTGAGTTATTTAAAGAGTTTAGTATTTTGTGTATTAGTCACACATGTTGTGCATGCTTAGGCCTATGTTGTCATCTTGGTTTTGAAGAGACCAACTGCTGCAGTAGTACTCACCTTAGACTTCCAACAGAACAACTGTCAGCTGACTAATTAATCAACTGTCAATCGTATGCATTACATGAGTTTTCTCAAGGGGCCGAAACCTAAACCCTTACAAAGTCCCCACATCCATCATTTGCCACCAAAAGCTCTCAAATGCAGTTTGTATTGACGTCATTTCAGAGACAAGCAGAGCAATGATTGAAGACTGACAAGACATTACTGTTTGATCAATATGACAAATGATTAGAGGTGTAAAAGCACATCACACTATCTTGCACTGACACACACCTGAATGCTCACCTGATGTATTCCAGTTTTATCAACCATTTATGTTTATTTTTTAGATGTGGTCGCCAAAATAAATGTAATGTTTGTTTGTTTTTTCTTTTGTTTTTATCTTTGCTATTTTCTTTACAAATAAACTATACAACTGCGCCTTTTGCTTGGCTGGAAATGATGGTGGTGTCCAGGTGGTTTCCAAGCCTTGCCAGAAGGTTTCCAGGACTTTCCCTGGATCATAATGCACATCTTCAGCCTAATCCAACCTGGGGAGGTGGTTTCCATGACTTTCCATGTGGTTCCAGGACGTTCCAGGACTTTCCAGGTAGTTCCAGGACTTTTCAACCTGCCCATGACCTTCCCTGGATCATAACCCACTGCCATGCAATTATTTCTTCCACCCAATTTAAGATACACAGACAGACAGACAGACAGACAGACAGACAGACAGACAGACAGACAGCCATCAGACAACATGTCAATTTTAATATAAATAAGATAAGATACTGTAATAAAGTTGACGTGTGTATTGACACCTGCACGTGCGCCTGCACGTGTCTATCTGTCTATCTATGTATCTTTAATGCACGCCCACGCCCCAGGTCGGATTGGGATGAAAATGTGCATGGTGGTAGTAGGTTCTTTTTTTTTATATATATATATTTTTTTTCCCCGATTTTTTTATCCCATTTTTATCCCCCATTAGTGCTAATTTAATTTATTTATCCTGGTTGCTACTCCACCCTCTGCCGATCTGGGGAGAGCCGAAACTGGCTCCATTCTTCCTCAGAGACATGGGCAGTTAGCCAACCGCTTCTTTTCACCTGACAGGGGAAGCTTCACCGGTAGGACATAGCACGTGGGAGGTTCACGCTATTCCAACCAGTTCCCCTCCCTCCGAACAGGCGCCCTTAACGACCAGAGGAGGAACCACATTAGCAACCAGGATATTGCATGTTTTGGTGAAGGGGGTTCCTATATGAAGGAAACCCCCGGGAGGCACGGGGAGAACATGCAAACTCCACACAGAAAGGCCCTTTTGACGACCCCACCCGGGCGGTGCGGGCACTCGAGGACATGCGAACGCCACGCATTCCTTCAGCGTTCACAGCGTCCCAGGTGGGAATCGAACCCAAGACCTTCGAGCTGTGAGGCGACAGCGCTTACCACTGCACCACTGTACCCCCCTGGTAGTAGGTTCTGATCCAGCGAGGGCAGGTCATCAAGTCTTGGAACCACCTGGAAACCCCCTGGAAACCACCTGGAAATCACCTGGAAACCACCTCACACCCCAGGTCGGATTGGGCTGAGGATTTGCATGGCAGTGGCTTATGATCCAGGGAAGGTCACAGGCAGGTTGGACAGTCCTGGAAACACCTGGAAAGTCCTGGAAACCACCTTGACACCACACCATCATTTCCAGCCAAGCAAAAAGTGCAATTGTATTGCTTTGTGCCTATTTAACCTGGCTGTAGCAGAAAGTAGCCTCAGTACTTGAACATTTTCAACTAGGCTACCTGGGTGCAATATTCGACTGTAAACGCTGCAATCTTATTACAGCAGCATGGTATGTCAGCTAACTGTAAATGGTCAAACCAGGATTATAAAACAAATAGTTGCAGAAAGTGATTGTGATTGGCTGAGACACAAAGCCGTTGTAAAATACTCTATAAACACACACCTGTGACCGCATCACAGTATTATTACTGTACAGGAAATTATTCATTCCCCATGCAGTCAAATTCTGAACTTGTCCTGCTAATGCAGTTTTAGCCTATATTATGTTCTCGTGTACCTCTCTTTGCATCTTTGTGTGCAGTGCTTTCATGTAGGCTAATGGTGTTGATAGGCTCATTTGCCTGTGAGCCAAAGACAATTTTCCGCCTCATGTGGACAATAAACTTGTATTGCGCAGCTTTGATGTTTCAAATAACATGACAGCCGCCTTTTTCTGGTCACAGCAGGGTCCTTTTAGGGGTATTATTTCCGGCTGAACGCACTTGAATGGAAGTAGGAGGTTACGAGGAGCACTTGAAGGCAGCATCTCTGCATGTACCGGCAGGGAGAAGGAAGAGACGCACCACCCGCTCGCTGCACCGGGAGAACAGACCTGAGCGCATACCAAGCGGAGGATGCTGCTGAGACATCTCGCCTCTGCCTTCTGACAACAAGAGGGATTGTTACATGCTTTTCTTTCCTCGTTTGACCACCTGGAAGAAACAGACAAAATCGGACAAGCACTGTTTCTGGTTTGTTTGCTATAAGGGGGAAAAAGACTGATAAAATAAAAGATAGATAAAAGAGTGAGTCATTTTTATTTTATTTTTTTTGGTCTTTATAGAGAAGATTGAGGACCAGGGAGGGGAGAAGATGCTCCATTCTCCTCGCTGTTTGTGACAGGAGAAGAGGCAAGGAGCAGGAGGAGGAGGAGAGGAGGAGAAGAGGTTTGGACAGACACCAGCAAAGCTCCCTCCGCGCAGGAGAGCAGGAGCGGACTGAGAGCCAGAGAGGAGCCAGAGGAACACACACAGAGCAGAGAGAGGAGATCTCTTTTTTTTACAACACACGGGATCCTGGGCAGAGGAGAGGAGCATCACACTGAACGACAGGAGCAGAGGAGAGGCAAACGAGGAGAAAAGGAGGGATATTTCAGAATGAAAGGGGGATGCTGCCCGGAGCAAGAAGTATGGATCTGAAGCTCTCTCTCACCCCCTCTCTCTCCAGGTCTCTCTCTCTTTATGGGACGGAATAGAGTGATATTGACGACAAGCATTAAAAAAAACGCTGCTGGAGAGTGGATTTGAAGACAAGAGACAACCTGTGTGCCCGTACTCTCTCTCTCTCTCTGTCTCTCTCCCCTCTCTCTCTTTCCCTCTCTCTGGATGTTGACTGAATTAATTTATCGGATATGAAGGATTTAATCTAGTCTATGTTAGAAGGAGGAGGCGAGGAAACCGCACGGCGCCTCTCTCTCTCTCTCTCCCTCTCTCTCTCTCTCTCTCTCTCTCTTTCTCTCCCTCTCTCTCTCTCTCCGTTCCGTTGGGTCTGTCTGGATGTGAAGCAGCATGCGGCCCGGTGAGAGCTTAGGGGGCTCGGGTGGAAGATGTACTGACACTATTAATAATCCTAATAGCGGCTGCACGGAGCGCTGTTTCGCGCACTGCCCCTCTGTGTCGGAGCAGAGGGGGATGATGAAGAGTAGGAGGCCGGCGGAGAGGAGGATGAGCGGGACGCAGGAGAGGATGACGGGCGGCGGGGCGACGCGGATGCTGCGCTGTTTTCTCTGGACGCTCCTGCTCTGCTCGCTCTCCACGCGCGCGCAAGGTAAGGGGATGCGACACGCGCGCACACACACACACACATACTGACACGGGCACGCGCGTGCGTGCGTGCATGCACGCGCGCACAAACTCATATTATGTTCGGGTGCTGAATGTTTTCTGCTGCAGTCATAAGGAAGGTTTCTTTCGGTGGTGTATGTGTGCGCGTGCGTGCGTGCATGCGTGTGTGGGTGGGGTGGGGGGGAGAGGGGGGAGGATGTCTGCCTGCATGTGCTTGTGTGTCTGAGGATGTCTGTGAGGTGTGTGTGTGTGTGTGTGTGTGTGTGTGTGTGTGTGTGTGTGTGTGTGTGTGTGTGTGTGTGTGTGTGTGTGTGTGTGTGTGTGTGTGTGTGTGTGTGTGTGTGTGTGTGTGTGTGTGTGTGTGTGTGTGAAAAAGCGGAGGAATAGGGATAGGCTCACTGGGAGGATTAGGGGAAAGAGAAGGATCCAACCAGCAGAAACCCCTTTCCTCATTTTCTCCTCTCCCTTCTTCCTATCCTCTCTCCCCTCTTTCTTTCTCACTCTCTCCTCTCTCTCTTTCTCTCTCCCCTCTCTTTCTTGCTCTCTCTCCCCTCTCTCTCTCTCTTCGTCTCTCCTCTCCCCCTCCTCCCTCTCCTCTCTCCTCTCCTCTCCCCTCTCTTTCTCTCTCCTTTCTCACTCTCTGCCCCCTCTCTCTCATTCTTTCTCCCCTCTCCCTCTCTCTCTCCTCTCTCTCCCTCTCTCCCTCTTTTCTCCCTCTCCTCTCTCTCCTCTCCCTCTCTCTCCATCCTTCTCTTCAATACAGCCATTGAGCTGGTAGCCAATAAATATTCTTGCGGTAGCTCTTGGGCTGTGGCAGCGAACGTGAGCTGCTTATAGCCTACAGGAGTGTGTGCAGGAGTGTGTGTGTGTGTGTGTGCGTGTGTGTGAAAGTGAGCTGTTCATAGTGATGAGGCCCCAGCCCTACACAGCATTTTATTGCCAAATGTTCACATTTATTCATTTTCTGTGTAAGAGAATATATGTTATACAACAGCAATGTCTCGTCTCTCTCTCTCTCTCTCTCTCTCTCTCTCTCTCTCTCTCTCTCTCTCTCTCCCTTTCTCTCTCTCTCTCTCTCTCTCTCTCTCCCCCTCTCTCTCCCTCTCCCTCTCTCTCCCTTCCTCTTCTCTTTCTTCAGTGAAATATAATGTTAAAATATTCACACTGGCACTCACTCATCCTCCCACTTTGCCTGTATTTTCCTCCCTTTCTCGTTCTGTTTAGCTGGTTTCAGTGTCCCTTCCTGTGTGTCACGATGCTGTAGACACACACACACACACACACACACACACACACACACACACACACACACGTACACACACACACGTACACACACACACACACACACGTACACACTCATGCAAACACACCCGTTTGCTGCGTCAGGTGAGGCTTCAGTGGGATCGGAATCGGAACTAACTGATCGTTGACCACCATATCGAGAATGAGGGGATGAGGAGAGGAGGAGAGGAGAGGAGAGCAGAGGAGAGCAGAGGAGGAGAGGAGAGCAGAGGAGAGCAGAGGAGGAGAGGAGAGCAGAGGAGAGCAGAGGAGGAGAGGAGAGCAGAGGAGGAGAGGAGAGCAGAGGAGAGCAGAGGAGGAGAGGAGAGCAGAGGAGAGCAGAGGAGAGCAGAGGAGGAGAGGAGAGCAGAGGAGAGGAGAGGAGAGGAGAGGAGAGCAGAGGAGGAGCGCAGAGGAGAGGAGGAGAGGAGAGGAGAGGAGGAGAGCAGAGGAGAGGTGAGGAGGAGAGGAGAGCAGAGGAGAGCAGAGGAGGAGAGGAGAGCAGAGGAGGAGAGGAGAGCAGAGGAGAGCAGAGGAGGAGAGGAGAGCAGAGGAGGAGAGGAGAGCAGAGGAGAGGAGAGGAGAGGAGAGCAGAGGAGGAGAGCAGAGGAGAGGAGGAGAGGAGAGGAGGAGAGCAGAGGAGAGGTGAGGAGGAGAGGAGAGGAGGAGAGCAGAGGAGGAGAGCAGAGGAGAGGAGAGGAGGAGAGCAGAGGAGAGGTGAGGAGGAGAGGAGAGGAGAGGAGAGGAGAGGAGAGGAGAGGAGAGGAGAGGAGAGGAGAGGAGAGGAGAGGAGAGGAGAGGAGAGGAGAGGAGAGAGGGAGAGAGATTGAAGGAGGGAGACAAGGGAGAGAAATATGAAGAGAGACAGAGAAAGACAAAGTTGGAGACAGACAGAGAGACACTGATAATGCAAAAATGTTGGTACATACAATACGCCATTTGGCTTCTGATCATGTCCGCAGGTTGATTCCATCATCAGACTGAGTCAAATGTAGTTAGTATAATGTAGTTAGTGTATATAATAATATTATGTAATAAATGTAGGTATAGTGTATATAATAATATTATGTAATAAATGTAGGTATAGTGTATATAATGTGTAAAGACTTTTGTGAGCAGAAAGGGGGAGACTGAGATCAAGACTTGGAGGAAAAGGCACAGAAAAGCCCGTGAACAGCTCGCGGCTGGGAAAGATATCGAGAACAATTTGTACTTGTCATAGCAAAATCTGCATGATCCTCCAGCCTAGTGAGACATGTGTAGGCTGACTGAGCATAAATACTTGTTATTTCTAGACTCATTTATAAAACATCAAGGAAGGAAACGTCTGCACAGTTGTCTTCACACCATTTCAGACCGCAGGATTGTATTTTTCAATCTGTCTTAATCTGCAGCCTTGTAACGCGTTCCTGAGGTTTTCTCTGCTTTAGTGTGACAGACAGTCTGCACATTGTGATTTGCAGGCTGTCGACTGAACAAAGCCGTGAAAAGGTGGAATTTCCACAGACACAAAAGATCTAATTTGAAAGTCTTTGGGGCACAGATCAAAGCACCGATGTCACGGCTGCTGGGGAAGGACCTCGTGGAATCTGATGGAGTTATGTGATAACTCTTTAGGTGCAGTATGTGTGCGGCTGGCTGAACATAGTTTTGACTCAATTGAGATTTGAGATTCAAATTCATAAATTGACAATCGCAGATATATATATATATATATATATATATATATATATATATATATATATATATATATATATATCGATTTGTAAGTTGATGAAGCAAGCAAGCAAATAAAAGGTTAAAAGCAGAGTAGACCCCACTGCCATCTAGTTCCCAGCGTGGAGGGGGTCCAGGTGCCGGCAATGGTCGGCGATCATCATTGGTCCTCTGAATACAAAATGCATTTTCTATTCAGATGTGACTTACTGACGAGTGTCGTTCTTAACTATAGTTCACAATCTCTCAAGCTACAGTACACACCATGGGCGTGGATTTTTGTCGGACAATTACGAACTGTAGACGTTTTTGTTTTCTTGTGTTCAGACATAGGTTTATAGATGTTATTTATTTACCTTGACAGTTTCGACGAGTCAACTCTCGTCTTCTTCAGAAGCAGTCGCACTGACAGCTGGGTATGACGTGTCAACCAGTTGCTTTTCAGCAACTGGCGGTGTGCCCAGCTGAGCTGCTCGTCGAAACTGTCAAGGTAAATAAATAACATCTATAAACCTATGTCTGAACACAAGAAAACAAAAACGTCTATGTAAAAATGAAGACATGATGAACATCATTGAACAATTACGAACTGTCTTGCAATATTTTATTGAATAAAATGTAATTTAGATGTAGATTTAGATGTACAACACTTGAGGTCACCTCTTCCAACACGTTCTCACTCCGAGCACGTAGCATATTGACGCTTTGTCCCATCCCTTATGCGCCACTTGTTACTAACATGGTACCCTTGAGCGACCCATGAAACGACTTGGGCTTTCCGACTAAACTCAATGCAAACCCATAGAAGTCATCTTTGACGCTTATGGCAACTGCTCCCCCATTAGCCTAACTGCTCCCCCATTAGTCAACTGCTCCCCCATTAGCGTCTGGGGGGAGGTTAGGTTTAGGCGTGGGGGGTGGGAGAGGTTAGGTTTAGGATCTGGGGGAGGTTAGGTTTAGGCATGGGGGTGGGAGAGGTTAGGCTTAGGGTCTGGGGGAGGTTAGGTTTAGGCATGGGGGGTGGGAGAGGTTAGGTTTAGGGTTAGGGTCTGGGAGAGGTTAGCTCCTCCAGACGCTAATGGGGGAGCAGTTGACTAATGGGGGAGCAGTTAGGCTAATGGGGGAGCAGTTAGGCTAATGGCGGAGCAGTTGCCATAAGCGTCAAAGATTACTTCCATGGGTTTGCATTGAGTTTAGTCGGAAAGCCCAAGTCGTTTCATGTGTCGCTCAAGGGTACCATGTTAGTAACAAGTGACGCACAAGGGACGGGACAAAGCGTCAATATGCTACGCGCTCGGAGTGAGAACGGATTGCCTCTTCACATCATTCACAAGCGAGCAGGATTCTTTACTAAAACTGTAAGATGGAATCAGACCGTTTTCTCTTCTGATGACTTGGCACAGTCGTGAAAAAAACACCTTTGGAAAAGAGCGGTTGAGCCAAGGTGCCTCGTAAAAGTGGTGCCAGACGAAACAAACAAACCAAAAGATGGGAGCAATAGAGGGAGGTGGTAAAACTGCCCCAAGTTAGAGCAATTCATAAACAATCCGTCAGATCCACTTCTCGTCGGGGAGGAGCAGCCAGACAGACATTTTGGAAGAGGATGCTACAGTATAGCAACTCCTATAGCTCTGTGGCTGCTGTAGCATCTCCTCTCCACCTGCTGTCCTAACTGCCAGGCCCTCAGCGTGACATGAGGTGCAAAGGTTATATAGCCGAGGAGCTCAGGTGACCTGAACCATGAAGGCCAGGGCGTAATTGCAGCAGCACCGATTAGAATCTGGCCTGTGGTGTGTGCAGGGCAAGCTGCCCTCGGCGAGATGTGATTTGATTCCAATTCGAGGAGCTTTATTGGCATGACGTACGTGTGCACATGTTGCCAAAGCATCGATTCAAATAGAAATGAGATAGAAATAAAGTAAAATAAATGAAATAAAATGATTCATCACATCGGCAGCAGTCTTCAGTTGGTGCTCCCAGCCTGAAGGCCTGAACTTTGTAACAGCATTGCTTTAGAGAAACTAATGATATATAATAAATACTGTTTATTAAGAGGTAGACTTGGTATAAGTTGTGCACAAATGGAAGATTGCTGCATCTGTATTTCTGGAGACTCACAATAATTAACAGTGATGATTATGAAAGAATTTAATGACATATTGAGCCCAAATAAATTAAATAGCCTATAAATAAACAAACCTAAACATCTGTTATTGTTTACTTTTGTAGTCGTTCAATAGCAGACACAAAGTTCAAAGGGCAAGTGATCATTCAAAACCAGATAGATCATCATCCTACAATGTGTTGCATTTAAAACTTGCATCAGTTTCTGTGGTCATGTAGATATGACCATGCAATAGTGTATTCTATTATGTTTTCCTGTGAAATGTGCACCACAGCATGCAGAGAAGATACACTAGATGGCGAGGCTCCAAATCTAATGTGATACCGCGTGATCATTTGATGTGATACCGTGTGATAATCTGATGTGATACCGTGTGATAATATGATCTGATACCACGTGATAATATGATGTGATACCACGTGATAATGATACCACGTGATAATCTGATGTGATACAGCATGATAATCTGATGTGATCCCCTGTGATAATCTGATGTGATCCCCTGTGATAATCTGATGTGATCCCACGTGATAATCTGATGTGATACCGTGTGATAATCTGATGTGATACCATGTGATAATCTGATGTGATCCCACGTGATAATCTGATGTGATACCGTGTGATAATCTGATGTGATCCCACGTGATAATCTGATGTGATCCCCTGTGATAATCTGATGTGATCCCCTGTGATAATCTGATGTGATACCATGTGATAATCTGATGTGATCCCCTGTGATAATCTGATGTGATACCACGTGATAATCTGATGTGATCCCACGTGATAATCTGATGTGATCCCACATGATAATCTGATGTGATCCCACGTGATAATCTGATGTGATACCGCGTGATAATCTGATGTGATACCGTGTGATAATCTGATGTGATCCCACGTGATAATCTGATGTGATACCACGTGATAATCTGATGTGATCCCACGTGATAATCTGATGTGATCCCACGTGATAATCTGATGTGATCCCACGTGATAATCTGATGTGATCCCATGTGATAATCTGATGTGATACCACGTGATAATCTGATGTGATACCCCGTGATAATCTGATGTGATACCGTGTGATAATCTGATGTGATCCCACGTGATAATCTGATGTGATCCCCTGTGATAATCTGATGTGATCCCACGTGATAATCTGATGTGATCCCACGTGATAATCTGATGTGATACCGCGTGATAATCTGATGTGATCCCACGTGATAATCTGATGTGATCCCACGTGATAATCTGATTTGATACCGCATGATAATCTGATGTGATCCCACGTGATAATCTGATGTGATCCTCTGTGACAATCTGATGTGATCCCCTGTGACAATCTGATGTGATACCCGATGATAATCTGATGTGATACCGCGTGATAATCTGATGTGATCCCACGTGATAATCTGATGTGATCCCACGTGATAATCTGATTTGATACCGCATGATAATCTGATGTGATCCCACGTGATAATCTGATGTGATCCTCTGTGACAATCTGATGTGATCCCCTGTGACAATCTGATGTGATACCCGATGATAATCTGATGTGATACCGCGTGATCACAAAAAATAACAGTCAAGTTCATGTTTGCTGTCTGGCTCTATTATTAGCTCGGTGACATGTGACTTTTATACCTTGTCTGTCCATGCGATACAGGTTTTTCCCACATGTAGGATTTTTTATGTTGTAATAAATGTGTGCCACATCATAGAGAGGCAAAGTGACCGCCTACTTCCTGCTTCAGCACTGTACCAGAGATTTTCATCCACAATTTATTTTCCCATAGACGTTTCGTAAAATGCTTATAAAAATAGTTGTACTTGTTCAAACCAAACGGTTCAGATGTATTTAGAGTCGGGAGAGACCATACAACATTTCACTCTGACAAAACGTAAAACAAATTGTGGATCTAAAGAAAATATTTTTTCAATGTAGTTTTTTTAAGTTTTGGTCTGAGTGAAATGTTCTATGGTCTCTCCCGAATCTAAATATAACTGAACCGTTTGGTTTGACAAAGTAAAAACTATTTTTATAAGCATTTTACGAAATGTCTATGGGAAAATAAATGGTGGATAAAAATCTCTGATACAGTGCTGAAGCAGGAAGTAGGCGGTCACTTTGCCTCTCTATTCACTTCATACCCGTACTGACTCATTAGGGATGTGAAAAGGGCTGCTGACTTGGTGCAGTGGGTTAGTTTGGGGGGGGGGGGCATGGTAATTATTGCACCCGGGCCCCCAATTGTGAACCTCTTAGGGGACATTCATACCAAAAGCGTTTTTTTTCAGTCAGAACGCTATGAAAATCATGTAGAGAGCGCTTCCATTGTGCACAAATCACAGTGCACGGAGCGTTTTTTTTGTAGTCGCGTGCAGTACAGATCAGAACACAACGACCACAAGGACGGTAGCCAGCTAGTTTTGTCTGTTTGATGTTGTTCACTGTCAACACGAAAGGCAGATTATTGCCAATTCTGGCAACAGCGGAGGTTGAAAATCCCTCGGGAGCAGAAAAGGTAGGTGGAGTGAAAAAGAAGAGCAGGGCGCTTTTGCTCTAATGTTCCACTTTTTTCAGCTTTAAAACGCCCACAGCGCTCCTCCAAAAACAACAGACGCCACCAGCGCTCAAACACCAGGTGCGTTCATTAAAAGAGGAGCACGTCTAGCGCGTCCTTCCTTACATAGAGAATGAATTGCAGAAAGACGCTGGCAGCTCCAAAAACGCTTTTGGTCTAAATGTCCCCTTACGGCCGTGGTCGACACAGAAGAGAAAAGGTGAATAAACGTGTAATTACATGTATCGTTGATCCATGCTGACATTTTGGGGAGCAGAGCTTTAAGATCAGGCTGCAAAATTAAAAAGCAGCCGCCAGCCAAATGCTGTTACAGTTTGGCCTCTGGCTGCTCAATTAAGACGACTCTAGCAGCCGTTGGCGGCTAACCAATCATTGTTTGGACCTCCAATCCTATTCTGAAAAACAATCTAGTCAGTAAAGTAATGAAATGGGCTGATAATGGATTCAGCCAACGCTGTGGCAAGTGGATAAAAAAGTTAATTTCCCGACCTGCCGGAGACACTTGAGGGGGACAGAGATACAGTGCCCTTTACAAGGCGGTGACATCCTTTGTCATGTATCAGCTGCTGTCTTTTAATTGAAGACGGAGGTCTTTGTGTAAAAAAGAGAAGACAGACCTTCATGGAGAGAGAGGGCTTCACCAGAGGAAAGGCGGGGTAAAGGTTCAGAGACAGGGGGTTCTCTATCTCTCTCTGACAGGATATTGTACAATCCTATGTGTAAGCGTATTCGAATGCCTTGGAAGAAAATGACTATTAAAAAGCACAGTGCTCAAATCATTCCCCTCTAAGTTGGACGTTGAGAAGTTGTGTTACTTCTCCTCTGCTGTTCTTTTCTCCTCTGCTCTCCTCATCTGGTCTACTCCCCCCCCAACCCCCCCGCTGTGCAGGGACACACCACCTCTCCTATCTCCTCCCTCCTCCTGCCCCCCCCCCCCCCATCCCTCCCGCTGTGCAGGGACGCGACACCTCCCCGACTCCTTTCTCCTCCGCTCGGCTCGTCTCTCCTCTACTCAGCACTTCTCTGCTCTCATCTCCTCTCTGCTCCCCTCATTTCATCTGTCAGATTAGTGCATTTAACTTGCTCACCAAACATAAAAACTCACACGTGTGTGTGCATACACAGACACACACACACACACACACACACACACACACACACACACACACACACGCACACACACACACACACACACACACACACACACTCTCTCTCTCTCGCTCTCTCTCTCTCTCTCCTCTCCTCTCATCTCATCTCATCTCCCTCTGCAATAGACCTTCATCACTTCTAGGTTACATTCAATTTGTCAGATCTTCCAGCACAGCTGCGTACAGCCTTGGGAGTAGGTTGGGTTTCTTTTCACCAGCATTTGTGTTAAAGGCAAACTGCCAGAATAATCTATCACATCTATAATCTAGCACTGAAATATCAATTAGACGGTCAACCAATCAATTGCTGGTCATTGGAAAACTATAGTTTTACTGAAGACGAGTTTAATGTAAGCCTGTAAACCACATGTCTAAATATAGCTATTGTCATTTATATTGATGAGCCATGGAAATCTAGTGATTTGTGCTTCAGATATAGATCAATTAAATAAAAATGAACCACATATTTCTGTTATTGACAGCCACACTATCAGTCATCCATTGGTAATTGTCATGATTTATTGCTGGTCACCAATGTTAACTTGGACAGGCCATAATATAGCACGCTTCAGCTACAAATGATCCTCTAAAACAGGCTGCCATCCATCACTTGATATCATGTATTGATTGGTACAGTCTTGAAATCTATTTCTGGTTATCAGTTATCAATTGATATTGTCCATTACTGTCACTGGTAATCATTTACCTGTATTAGTTATTGACTGAATATTTCTATAATTATTCTCTGCTATCAGTTATCCATTGGAAAGGCAGCAAACACACACACACACACACACACACACACACACACAGACGCAGGCAGACGAGCACATCCGGTGAATATTAGCGCAGTGCAGACTCTCTAACACACGTTTAATCCTGTGGCTTATAGCGGGTTTCTCAGGAAGGCAAACGTGCCTGTCGCAAAGTCAGCCTCTTGATCAGATAAATGCTTTCAACTTACTGAGAGAGCAGGGAGAGGGCTGGAGAGAGAGAGAGAGAGAGAGGCAGAGAGAGAGGTAGAGAGAGGCAGAGAAAGAGGGAGAGAGCGAGACGGGGAGAGAGAGGCAGAGAGAGAGGTAGAGAGAGAAAGAGGGAGAGAGAGAGATGGGGAGAGAGAGAGAGAGGTAGAGAGAGAGAGAAAGAGGGAGAGAGAGATGGGGAGAGAGAGAGAGAGAGAGAGAGAGAGAGAGAGTGCTATGGGGGTAAAGTGGGCATTCTCAACATAAGCCAGGAGCGTTTGAAATTCCTGCTGATTCATAAGTTTACCCAGAGGCTTTGATATTAACCGCCTTTCTCCTCTGCCCTCTCCTCTCTCCATCTTTATCCCTCTCTCTCTCTCTCCTCTCTCCATCTTTATCCCTCTATCTCTATCTCTCTCTCCTCTCTCCATCTTTATCCCTCTATCTCTCTCTCCTCCTCTCTTCTTTATCCATATCTCTCTCTCCTCTCTTCTTTATCCCTCTCTCTCTCTCTCTCTCTCCTCTCTCCATCTTTATCCCTCTGTCTCTCTCTCCTCCTCTCTTCTTTATCCCTCTCTCTCTCTCCTCCTCTCTTCTTTATCCCTCTCTCTCTCCTCCCCTCTTCTTTATCCCTCTCTCTCTCCTCTCCTCTTCTCCAGTCTGTATTTTTTGCGTATATACATATTTTTTATCCATATTTTACTGCTGCATCCTCATTTCCTTTCTCCCTCCTCTCCTCTCATCTTCTCCTCTCTTCTCTTCTCCTCTCCTCTCCTCTCCTCTCTTCTCTCATCTCTCCTCCTCCCCTCTCCTCTCTTCTCCCCTCCCCTCCTCTCCTCTCCTCTCATCTCATCTCTCCTCCTCCCCTCTCCTCCTCTCTTCTCCCCTCCTCTCTTCTCCCCTCCTCTCCTCTCCTCTCATCTCATCTCATCTCTTCTTCTTTCCTTTCCTCTCCTCCTCTCCTTTCCTCTCCTCATCTCCTTTCCTTTCTCCCCCTCTCCTCTCCTCTCCTCTCCTGTAACCCCAGGCATCAGATTGAGTGTGCGTGCCGGTTCATATTCTTTTGTGTGAATTTGAAGCCTTTGATATTTTAGTACATGCGAGGCCATTTCACTCTCAGTTGTTCTCTCAGGAGTTCTCTGCTCCGTGCATTTTTTCCATTCAATTTGCTCTGGTCTCTTTGCCGCTTGTCCCCCTGTCTATCTTTTTCAAGTTCTTACCATATCCCATGCACTTTGTTCTACTAGCTACCGGGTACTCTTCTGTTATGTAAGTGCACTGAGTGAGTATGTGTTTGAGTGTGAAAATTCATATTTTTATAGATGTTTTTTTTTTAATATATACCATATATATCCTCTAATATTGGCCCGGGCCTGGCACCAGGCCTTTATTGGAAGCAGACTAATATTAGAGACAGGCTTTTATTTCTAATTCCATCTGTTCGATTTGCTCATATTTTAGTACGAAGCCTCCTTGTTTTTGGATCTGGTTGGTTAGAAAGCAGAGACTGCTGCCAGCCGAGCGGGCTAGCTTCCAGTTAGCCCGCTCTGCTAACTTGAGTGTGCATAAAATGATTGAATAGTGCAGCTCTTCTAGACTTTACTGTTCAATTGTGGTGACGGCATTACGCTGTTAAGAAAAAACCAAAGCCTATATGAACTACAGTTAACCGGCACCAGGAATTCAGCAGGATCCATTTGTTACCTGTATTTGGGTCCAGAATGTATTTGTTTGTGTTGACCACGACCAGCCGTTAGAGAAACACTTGTGTGTTTTTATTTTTATTACATATTTTACTGCTCCATCCTCAACCCCCTTTTCTCATCATCCATCATTCTCACAGTCCTATTCTTATTCCTCTCTCCTCCGGCCTCCCCCCCCTACTAACCTCTATCCCAGCTTGCATGTAATCGCTGGCTTTCTCTCATTCTGTCCCCTCCTTTATCTCTGCTTTCCTCTCCTCTCACCCACTTTCTCTCATTCTGTCACCTCCTTTCTCCCTGCTCTCCTCTCCTCTCACCCACTTTCTTTCATTTCTCTCTCTCCTCCACTCTCCCTCCCCCCTAAGCTCTGTCTGTGGTGAATTTCTAATAACCCCTCCATTGTAATACTGCAGCTGCTCGCATGGATACAGCTCTCTTTCTGGGTCTACCTATTAGGATTATAAATTCATCACTTTGTGCCATTTTGCAGTGTGTTGACATGGAGAGGCGGGCTTAGCAGGAGAAACACACTCATTGCCACCACACACACACGCCTCAGTGAGAAACTAATCTAGACGTCTGTTTTGCATTTTGTGCTTGTGTTTTATGATGTTCATGTCAATTGTCACATTACTGTAATGAACGACCTCTATCAATGTGCTCTCAAATGGTTAGAAGGATTAATTTTGTCGTGCAGATAGGTTTAAAGAGAGCCGACTCAGAATCAGAATCAGAATCAGAATCACTTTTATTGCCACAGTATGCAAGTTACATACGAGGAATTTGTCTTAGTGTCTGTATGCAGCGTAGCGCTCAGATCAATATACAGAGATAAGAAGTAGGAAGATAACTAAAGACAATCGCAAAGTTGCAAGTGCAATCAAATCGAATCAAATCGAGTCAATATATACAATATGTACATGAGTGGTGAAGTGTTCTGTGGATGATAAATATGAATTTACGTTGGATTTAAATATACGTTAAATCGGCAGTGGATTTACATGATACATGTTTACATGTTAGACTCTCCAGTTAGGTTAGGTTTTCATATACAAGCCTAGTGTAAATGTTCATTTACAGAATTATAATCAGTACAATCCCAGATTCAAGGCCTAGTGTAAATGTTCATTTACAGAATTATAATCAATATAATTCTAATTCAGCATCATTGAATAAAATACTGCAGTGGTGCTGCTGCATGAGCAATTGGGAAGATGAATGCATTGAGAGGCTGACTGAAAATTTATTGTAACACAGAATGTAATATAGTACATGTACATAGTATATAGTACCTGGCAACACACACACACACACACACACACACACACACACACACACACACACACACACACACACACACACACACACACACACACACACATACAATCACTCAAATAAACACACAAACATGTTGGGCAGACCAGGGTAGCATGTGTTACCCCGAGGGTGGGAACACAAACACACATGCACGCACACACACTTATGTACGCACACACACACACACACACACACACACACACACACACACACACACACACACACACACACACACACACACACACACACACACACAGCAACAGGATGCACCATGAAACTGTCTGCCTTTGTTAATTTCCCATAACGCATTAGAGAGAGAGAGAGAGAGAGAGAGAGAGAGAGAGAGTGTATGTGTGTGTGTGTGTGTGTGAGTGAGTGAGTGAGTGAGTGAGAGAAAGAGAGAGAGGGGGGATGGGTATTATGTGTGTGACATGAAGAAAAGCGTAACATGCCCAGCATAAGAGTAGGTCATTTAGTCGAGACAGAAGCATTGCCTGGAATGAGAAATGCAGTATATCAGAGAGTAGATGGATGGACGCATAAACAGCAGGGTGTCCTGGTGGTCAGAGCAGAAGGTCAAAGGTTGGATCCCCGGTGACAGCCACAGTCGCTCCCTGTCAACGTGTCCTTGAGGAAGATCCGGGACCCCCTAATGACTGTGTGCACACTCCTCTGGGGACAAGGAAGGGCTTACATGAAATCTCTAAGATCAAGAATACTGCAGAACAGAGGAGAACTGAAACGCATTGCATAGAATGAGAGAATATAACACTGCTTATAGGAATGTAAAGAATAGAGCTGACAAGAACAGGATAGAATAGGTCTTCAAATGCCTTTGTAACTGTGAGATGACTCCATATTCAGAGAGAAAACTCTTTTATAAATCAAAATCGTGTTGATCTTTTCGGGTTATCTCTGGCTGATATCAAAGGATAATTTTGGTGAATATTTGACATTTTCAGTCCAACGACTTTCCAAAGACTGCTTGCCTGCTTCGCTGTCTTCTGGGGCGGCTTTGGCAGCCCGGGTATGGCGGGCATGACATCAATGAGATATGGCCAACATGTAAATAAAGCAGAGTGCATTTCATCCTGAACCTACACACACACCGTTATTTATTGCAATTTTTGATTAGGGGCTGCAACCGCTTTTGTTAATTAGTCACAAGCAATTAAGGAATTAAAGTACATTCATAAAAGATTGGGAATACTTAGGAAATGTTCAAGCTTAAACATATCCTTTCACACGTTTTTGCATAATGAACAGATTATCTTTAGGGGCTACTAAACCTGCCTAAATGTTTAACAGTTTTTTTTTATGTACCAGCAAATCATTTGTAACACATGAGTAAAACACGAGTACAGTCCAGTGCAACAATTTAACATTCATGATTAATTTCTGACGTATTTACAGTACTTGTTAATGACCAACAAATAATGTATCGTTAGTGAAAGGAGTGGTAACTTTAGGTACTACAGGTCTAACATGACTGTATTTCATCCAATAATCCGAATGGGAAGTGTCTGCGTGAGACGTGTCTGTGTGAGTGAGTGAGCAGAAATCTTTTCGGGCCACAGCTATGTCATTTTACGTGTGATCGCGCTGAATCTTTCAGGAAGTGTAAAGATCACCCCTACAGGTGACCTAACAGAGCCGGATTTTATAGGTCATTAGGGCCGATTAAATGGGGAAAGAATTGCAAATTAGTGGCCAAAATGCCTCAACACAGGTTCAGCACCATGGAGAGCTCCAGAGTGGAGCAGCATAGTCTCTCCCCAGACTCAAATATTATGAAAGCCCTCTGGGGAGAGAGAGGAGAGGCTGCATGCCAACTCTGTGAGCGAGGCCTACAGTAACTAAAGAATGGCCAGTCACACAGGGATATTCCACTAGTAATATACAAATGATGCACTCATATTCTTCACTTAATGATACAACATTTTTACTGACATTACTAATGATGTGATAATCCATTAAAATATGTATAATGTAAGTATTTTATTGTAATTTAATTAATTATCTCAAAGTTATTTTAGATGTCTGCTAATAAGACACATTTACTGACAAACACTGTCAGTTGGTCTTGAGTGTGTTTAATTTCGGGTGCCTTGCTCAGTGGATATTAATATGGTTCATTGAGACCCCTTTTTCTGCAGCATTGATATTGTGGATATAGGATTTCTTTTTTGTAACAACATTGTTGCTATGGAGACTGTGTGAGGGTTAAATCATTTCAGCCGTTGCTATCATGCAGAGCCTAGTAATACAACACACACACACACACACACACACACACGCGCGGGATCCATCCCACTCCAGTTGGGGGCAGAACAAGCCCTACGCAGCATTCAAGTGGCAGGATTGACCAACGTCAACTCCAGTCCCTAATCCCAGACACGCCCACTTTCCATCAGTCAAATCAAACTCCTCCACACGTGATGTCCTGCCGCTCTACAAATGCGCTCTATACCCTGTTTCAGTCACAATACATCACACAGACCCTCTCAGACCCCCTCATCTCTACTTTAGATCAGGGGTTGTCCACTGGTGGTCCACGGCCCCCTGGTGGTCCGTGAAGGCATTGCATTCAATAATGTAGTTTCCATGTAATCTCAACGCCTTTTCTCAGGTCCTCAGGTAGCTACTTAAGGCCCAATTATACTTCATTTTCATACGAAAATAAGTGTAACCGTCACTGCCCACATACTTCCATGCGTCTTTCACGTTGGTATTTTTTTTATTGATTTGAATTTATTTTCCGAACAGTTAAAAAAACCCAATAATATTATGTTCATGTTAAGCAATAGATCGGCTATAGTGGGCAGTAGAGACTCAAATGTGTGAGTGTGTGTGTGTGTGTGTGTGTGTGTGTGGGGGGGGGGGGTACTGCTCCATTTCATCCGTATCTAAGCTTTCAGAAAACGTGCAGAATTATGCATGAAATGAACGCAGAGTACGGACAGAAAGCTCCGTCCATAAGCATATCCATATTTAAACATTCAGCATAATTGGACCATTAGTCAAAATGGGGGTCCCTGGGTCACAATCGGTTGAAAACCTCTCCTATAAATATAGTTACTCTAATAGTTTGGAGACTTTTCTCATCCAGTTGCTGACACGCCAGAGCAAGTTTAGACAGCTGAAAGGCCATGATGTGTTTTCAAATGCACGACAGCGCTGTGAGCATCGGC
>NC_139643.1:27268125-27278125 GCF_964638095.1 Poromitra crassiceps | reverse complement strand
ACAGTACATCTCCACTGAAATGCTTATTTGAGGCGAGGCGATATTTATTCAAAGCTTTTTCATTGTTATCCGGCAAACAATGCTTTTGCCTCACCGGAGATGCGCAACGAGATCAGGAGGGCAGAACAATACTTACAATATTAGACCTCAGACCCCTTTTTTTTTTTTAAACAATCTGATTATAATATAATCATTTCTTCGATCATGCATTCATTATGTATGAGTCTCGCCTATATTTTATAAGGACTATTTTTCACATCCACCACCTGTATGGGCTACTTTAGCCACCCGTCACACCCAAGTGCATCCTGGCTACATTTGGGCAGCTAGCCAAAGTGTACAACCAGTTTCTTCTGTTCTAAAAGCTAGTTGACTGTAAATTAAATTGTCTGGGAACATTTAGCACCCCACCTGTGAGTGACCATTAATGTGATTCTCCATATATGCATAGGCCCAGGGGCGGTTCTAGGCCTTTTTTGGGTGGGCTTTAGCCCACCCAAAAATAGTCTCAGCCCACCAAAAAAAAAAAAAAAAAAAAAGTTTTTTTTTTTTTTTTTTTTTTTCCCCCCCTCTCCAAATCCATGGTGGTCATTAGTAGCAGTTTCTGTTAAAACTATCTTTATTTATTCTTTATTTTTGCTTTAAAACTATTTTTTAATTTTCTGCTTAACTCATTGAGTGCCAGCCACTTTTGGAGAACGGACGCTCCCAGTGCCAGAGTTTCAGAGCGTTTTCAGTGATTTCTCGAGGCCCACAGAATATTGTGTGATATTACTATGTAAACACCGAACACGCACAAAGAACGAGGAGACTCTATTGTATCATCAGCAAAAAAAAGTTTATTGATACCATTTTCCGTTCTTTAGTTATGAGCCGGAGAAGATAGGTTGTTTTCAGCAAAAACAGGCGTTTCAAATTAGAAGCTGAGATATTCAGCCTTTTGTGAAATGAAGCATTTCAAGCACATTCACTGACTCTGAAGCTAATATTTTCTGACCTGAAACATCTGAACAGCACCCACACACCCCTCAACTCCAAACTCCTCCTCCGTGGGAGTGTCTCTGGTGGCTCTGCTCGCTCTGCTGGCTGCTGCGTGTGTCAGGCGAGTCTCTGCTGCCTGCTATGGCAGGCTCTGCTGCCTTACGGATCCACGTTCGGATGATGGCCGATGGCCGCTCGTCGGGGGAGTCTGGATCGGGCTCGCATTCGTCTGCGTTTCTGGGGTTTCGGTTGTGAGCTGGGATGAAGCTGCGTCCGATTATAGGCTTTCTGCTGCGCGGTTCAAAGTGTGCTGCACCAGTCTATTTTCGGAGTGCTCAGCCTTGTGCGCCGGCTCCCAGCGCGACACTGAAAAGCCAAACCATTCTCATGAGAATGGTTTGGCTTTGGTTTTATTTTATTTTAGTCGTTTTTGGCACTCTACGCTACTATTCGAATTGACGACTATACTCGTCCTTGGCACTCAATGAGTTAAAGTTCATGAAAAAAAGTGGCATTCTTGTTTTTCCCCACAATAATTTCATAATACCATTTGTAATGCCACCGTTGTAGTGCTGTTGTTCAAAATTAAAGTACATTTTCTCAGATTTATTGGTGTCTTTCTAGTCACACAATTTAACAGTCAGTGTTTCCCATACACTGATCTATTTGTGGTGGTACACCCTATATAGATTTTGACCCCCACAAATACTGCCACATATTAATTTCAACTAGTTGACTGCAAACTCCTGCTTTAGTGCTTACAGTATATTATTATCTTGTCGGAATTTTATTCCAGCCAATAAGTTAGGAAGTTCCCTTTTGATTTAATTTTACTTTTGTTTTGCCTACAAAGCAAAATGTTACTTTACTTCAAACTCCCCTGAAGTGATTTTGGTATTATGTATGCAAGCATAATTCTACCATAAGTAACCTGTATGCAGAATATATATAGTATGGGAAACAATTATTTTTTCATTGCTGTAAAACCACAGAACGGTAAAGAAGATATTGATGTGTGTAGTTCTTCATAGATCTAGTCTCTTCATTTTGATCTCAAAGTGCACCAGCTTGATCCATTTTTACTTGAAACTGTACAAAATTTTCTTCCGGGGGGGCATGCCCCCGGACCCCCCTAGGGGTTCAGCGGTCCATGACCTTTGGGTGGGCTGAGCCTACCCAAAGGTCTGATGCTAAAACCGCCCCTGCATAGGCCTACAGTATTTTTGCTTCAATGACTCTATACACACACTCTGAAGTTGTAGTAGGCTACTCTTCTAGTTAAACCATTAGTAATGGTTTAGAACAGCACTATACATGCTGTGAGAGAGAAAACAATAATAATCAAAAAGATATAATTCATTGCTGAATCAGTAATTATGACTGATTCAGCAAATCATTATGTTTTAGAATGTAAAACATCTATTTCATTTCATCTATCATCTAACATTTAGATGATAGATGAAAATACAAGCCAGCCATTTGTCCTTCACACGCAGCATCTCTGGCACTGCTACTCTTGATTGAGAAGGAATTTGGGGGAATGACACATCTCACAGCCTGGTCCAAGGAGGTGGAGGGAGCTTTAAAAGGCTTGGACTAAAGCGTTTGATTTAGTGGACAATTTTACAGAAATTATATCTAGTAAATGATAGGCTAATTTGTGTCATAAACATATTGGCAAATATAGGCTGAATGACTGAATTTTGCACCCACAAATTGAAGGCCATCTCCCACCCTCCCCGCTCCCCTCTCCAAATGGTTTAGTCCGCACCTGCACGAGACTGTACGTCGGCTAATCAATTGGTCTGGTCTGAATCATCGACTCTGAATGCTGAAGAGAGAAGCGCGACGCTGCGCGAGGAACGTACAGTAGGAGGACGATGACGCTGTATTAGCCTAGTAGTAGTGCGCAAAACTGCCTCAAAACCAAAACAAGTCGGATAGCCAAAAACGAAAAGAAAGAAGAGAAAGACAGACGTAACAGAATGTGGGAGAAACAGCGTGTTGTCTTCAGGGGAAAGGTGAGTTTGCTAATGGTTTAGGCTGCTACCTGTATTTGTGTGGTAGGCTAGAGACATGTGCTTGCGTAGTCGTTTGGACGGAAATGGAGAGGGGAAGAGAAAAGAGTGGAGGGGGTAGCCTACTTCATAACATTAGTGGTGTAGTAAATAAATGTTAGTAGTAAAACTGCACAAATTGATAGACTATGAGGTTATCTGTCAACTTTAGACCCAGCTTATAACGTTAATGTTGTGAAACACATGGCCCTCAGATACAGAAACGGCCACAGAGAGGGAAGCTGCGGGTCCCCCACCAGCTGAAGATGTGAGACAAGGTGAGATGGCTGCACTAATTTAAACAGCCTGACATTGAATATTATACAACTAATATTATATAAGGATTGGATAACATATTATATAGATAATATTCTAAGAATATTGTTATGACTATTCTAAGAATATCATAGCCTGCTATTGAATATTATAAGAATTCATGACATGAGTAATGCAATATTACAGTAAATCTTTGCATAAAGTGCATCTGAGGTTTTCTGTCAACTTTAGACCAAGCTTATAATGTTGTGAAACACATGGCCCTCATACACAAACGGCCACTCTGGGCCCAGAGAGTCTGTATTTGCACAGGGCCCAGACATTTGTGTTATTATGCCCCTTATTGGAGGTCAAAACAAGGTGATTTTGATTGGCTCAGAATATCATTGTGCAACATGTTTGCTGCCACCTTGTTTTAAATGCAATAGAGATGTCCAATTCAAGATGTTTATATTAGAAGAGAAAAGAGCAGCACTTTACATTAAATAGACCACCTTATGGTATGGTCCCCACCCCAGTTATTATTACATACACCTCAGTATTGGGGAGATGAGGAAGGAGAGAAGATTCCCCATGTTTTGTATACTAGGTTGAGGGGGTATTGATAATATTTGACTCAAGCGATGATGATGATGGTATTTATCTATTGTGGAAAGTGGCCATTCGGTTGTTAAGACTGATGACAGACGTTCACCCCGCGTTTCATAGATAATCTGTTTAGACTTAGCGCCAAACGTTGTTTTTCTACGTACTTTCTCCGAATTGTAATGTACCTTATTAACTGCAGCCATTTCCTCTTCTCTTTCTCATCGCAAGGAAAGAATTACAGTTGAATCGTTTTTTTATTCTCTGATCTATTCCAACAATGAGGGACACAGCACTGCGGCATATTGACAACGCAGAGCGGCTTCTCGGCTTGGCGCTTGGACCCGGAATTAGTATCGTTGGGAGGTCATACGTCACAGCTTAACAACCGAATAGTGTCATTGTTTCTTGGGTCATTATAGATGAATTTCATCTATAATGACCCAAGAAACAATGATTTTTAGACAAATATAGACTAAATCAAAACAAAGACCATGAGCTTGACCTTGATAACTTATAACAACACAAGCCAATTAGCAGGAGTATATTTATGATCAGGATGTGCAGAAATTACTCATGTAGCATGACTTCTATAATAACATCACTGAAAGCATGGGGCAAAGTGCGATTCAGTTAAGAGTGAAACTGGCTTGGTTCACACTCTAGGCTTGGGAGATAATAGATTATTACCATCAAGGTTAATATTTGTGTTATGGCACATCAAAACAGACCATATTGACCAATAACTCATGTGTTTTTAGTAATGCATTTGCCAAAAGGCCAGACGATCATCATAAATTGAGCCGATGGGTGATAATGTTATCTCTCCCCTATGTGCTGTTAGGTAACTCAGCTCATATATTTAGAGAACAGAATACAACATAAAACCAAATCCCCGATTCATAATTTCTCAGTGAATCAGTTGGCTAAACTTAGCCACAATTAGCATAACAGATGAGCAGCTTATAATGTTTGTAGCATCCTGCCAATTGAAACATAACAAACCGACTGTATTTTTGCCTTGGTCAGGCTCAGCGTTGCACAGCGCGGCACAGCTTGGCTCTGAGTCATGGAAATGAGATATTAGATTGTGTTAGTAAGGCCAGACTAGTTTCCAATGATGACATAATGTTAAGCAACATTAATTGTGCTTACCTGTGTAGGAGAAGAACACTCGACCTCAGTAGCTTTAATACATCTTTCAATTGCAGTAGTACAATTCTTGTTTGTCCTCCCTTCTATCAAAGGCAGTTTGGGAGGTATGCAGCAGTTTTTCAGTCTTACTGTACGACTGGCTGCTCCTGCGCCATCATTCTGCTGCAGGGGCTCCAGCTATAGGGGAGGGGCCCTATATCAAGGAATATCTAATATAGATTGTCTTTCAATTTCAATAAACTTGTCAGTACGGGAATGTAAAAGAAAATGAACACACACCTTTACTAAGTTTGAAAATGATTTAGTCAAATAATCAAAGAAAGACAGTATTGCAGCAGGATGGTGTAGTGAGGAGGTAAATTGAGGACCCGGGTTCAACCTCCCATGTCGGCATGTCCTCTGGTCTGATGAATTGTCTTTGATCAAGACACTGAATCCCTACCAGGCTGTTGTTCTGTAGCTGTTGCATGGTGATTAGTACTGGGACACTGAGCACTCCGGACGTAGACTTGAAATAGAATGAGTCAACAACAATGCTGAAGATGGAATCATCCAAATTAACGAGAAGGACGTGAAATTAGTGTGAACTCAACCTTAACAGTAGCGCTATTAAACTGTCTCATTGCCTACAAGCCTTGAGCAGTACTGAGGACTAGCTGTCACATTGTGTTTTACACAGAGGGTGTTCTCCGCTCTTGGAAATGCTGTGTTGCTGCTGCTGTGCAACCACTGAAGAACTTAATGCACCATGATGCTGTGGTGTCTACTGAGTACGAGCCGTGAACTCACTCTGCTTGAGCCAGACCGACTTCTTTCTAATCACGCTCTGTCATTTACACAAGACAGAAAGATGAAGAATACAGTTTAATAGCTTATGAACCGAAACTAATTTATATTAGGCATTTTATTGGCAATCGCGTACGCACAAGGTACTGGTACAGTATGTCCATCATGTCAATAGAGTACATTATTCCAAGCTCGGACGTTTGTGGCTAGAGTTGTAAAAAAATTCAACCTGGTTTGATTTTTTCCCAAAAACAAAACCGGATCGGTATACCGGATGTTTCCACTAGGTGTCGCACTTGACTAAGCAGCTGCTTCTGAATGTAAAATAATGAGACTGAAATGAATGAAAGTGTAGCACCTCCAGTCCACTTGGTCGCAGTAATGCACCTCTAAGCTGCTTTAGTGTGTCACTTTCCCCTATGCATGACTACTGAGTGCTGATTATTATTATTATTATTATTTAGTATGAGAGGGGAGGGGAAGCCTCCATCTTACCGTCCTGGCTGTAACTTCACGTGAGTACTGTATCACACGAAGGAAATGTAGCCATAATTTGTTTTCTTTGAGAGTACTGCTATGTCTCCTCTGGTCGTCACCCCAAAAACACACACGAGCTTCTAGTAAACATCACAACATGCGTCAAGCCCCTCCCCCCTCCCTCTACTGGCATGTGATCTCCTTCATGTTGCCGCTCGGGCTGTGCAGTAAATTACACACGCCTCGTCAGACAAGCTATGACTAAAATTATGTCAATTTGTTGTCATATTGCTTAATACTAATACAATACAAGTTGGTTTTAGCACAGGTTGCTGATGTAGGCTACTTTTTAATTCAGTCATAATCTAAGGCCATGTCCACACGGAGACAAGTTTAGGTGTACCCGCTAAAGTTTTTTCTCATATAGACGTTTCGTCCAGACGGAACCAGCGTTCTGGGAGTATACGTTCTGGGAGTATACGTTCTGGGAGTATACGCTAATTTTTGAAACCGGGTCCCAGAGTGAATAAATCTGAAGACGCCACCCTTGCATTTCCGTGTTTACAACCCATACGCATCTTTCCTGAACCGATGACGCCATAGCCCCACCTCTCTCCGCCAGCAACAATTTAGGCTTACAGTGCACTAGCGTTCGTGCTACAGCAGCTACTGAGCCTGTTAGGACTCTTGCAGCAAAATATAATGCTCCTCTATTACCACCGTCAGCAACAAGTGGACACGGAGAACAGCATGTACAACATCCTCAGGGCTCCACAGCTGACTCTTCCCATCCACCCCTCCCCTCCCTTCATCGGATATTTCCCAGAAGGCTTAGCGGCGGCTAAGTTTTTACAATAACACAAACAAAATCAGGCTAAACGTGTTGGATAGAAATAATATTTATTTTTAATACAACATGCAATTCTGGAATATTTTAATATTGGACAAAATTAAATTAAATGTAAACCCTGAGTGTAACGGGATGCTCTATATATATCCCTCACAAATACAACGTGAATAGTGAAGTGAGAGGTTTGAGGACCACACGTTGCACTGTGACGTGGCAGCCAGGGCTCCAAAGTGCGACCTATTAGGTCGCATGTGCCACCTAATTTCAAAATGTGCGAGTTAATTTGCAATCAGGTCGCACTCGTGCGACTTGGGAGAATGAGAGAGGATAATATTTTTTTCCCCCCCAACCAATCGCCTGCTTCAGATCGCATCTTTCTGTCCCCTCTGCTCCCCGTCTGCCTGCGCGTGCCTCTGTGCTGCAAGACAGCGGTTACGTCACTCACTCACAATACACACACCGGGTAGTGGCGAAAAAGTGTTTGGAAGTTGCACTCTCTCTATAGCGAAAGCAGCTTGGGCGAGAACAAACAGCAGAGCAGCTAACATGGCGTCGCCTGTCTGGCAATTTTACAACTTGTTGCCGTTTGCATTGTGTGCTCAAAGGAGATACCGCATGGGCGAATGTGACAATCCGCCAGGAGAATGGATATCACTTTGTAGTTAGTCAAACTCAGGCATGCGCTGCGCTGCGCACGGAGGGAAGAGGCGCAACAGAGTGAAGCCTGCCCTGTACCCCGCGGCCTCTCACCAGGCAAGACCGCGGCTTCACCAAACACCCTGCGGCCTAGCGGAGCGCTGCAGCTCAACTAACTACAGGAGCTTGCTGAGCAGCGGACTTTTTTCACTCTGAAAACAATTGAAACCACCGCCACGACTTTATTTCACCAGAGGCGAAGTCAGCAACACAAAGACTGATGGAAATAACAGTCAGCAACGACAGCAAGAAACGAAAAGAAATAAATGCAAAGCTAATGGAATTCATATGTCTTGATCAGCAGCCGCTGTCTGTTGTGGAAGACCTCGGGTTCAAACGCCTCATATCCTGCTTGGATCCACGTTACACGCTGCCAGGACGTAAATATTTAACTGACGTTTGCCTGCCGGAATTATACCAAATTGTTTACAAGCACATCGAGAGCCTTATGAAAGACAACACCACGTCAATCAGCTTCACGACTGACATTTGGAGTTCGAGTGTCTGTCCTATGTCCATGCTGAGCCTAACTGCGCAGTTTATTGATGAAAAGTTCGACCTGAACAAAGTTGTACTTCACTCACAAGAGTTTTCTGGGTCACACACCGCGGAGGCTATCGCTGCAGCTTTCACAGACATGTTCCAAGCTGTGTTGGTGCACATGTTGTGTACATAGTATTATATTTTTTGTTTTATAAGACTATTTATTTTTCCACAGGAAAGTTACAGTATACAGTCTACTCTGTAATAAATAATAATAAAACGGTTGCCAACTCATGATACTTTCTCATCTCCTAATTTTAATACTTAATATACAATGTCGATGTTGTTAAGAATAATTAAATATATGAATAATGCGACACAATAAATAGAAGGCTTGAATTGATGGATTTGACGCGGTGATCGGTGATCGGCCATATCGGGATCGGCAGATACTGCTTCCAGTGATCGGTGATCGGTGATCGGCCTCAAAAAAGCTGATCGGAGCATCTCTACGTATTAGTGTTGAGGGTCCAGCACTGGAGGACTATGATGCCAGGCAGGATGTTAAGGTGTGGTTCTCCAAGGGAAAGGCCCCCAGGAGGCCTAACTTTAAGAGTTGGCCAGTGTCCATGCAGGCCAGGACTGATTCCAGTCTTTGGATCTCATAGAAATGGCAGCATCACAGGCAATCTACAGGCTCACAGTTAGCTGTAAGCTCTAGATTGTCTGTTTTGGTGCTGACATGCTGCCATAGAACACATGTTGAATGTGATCCAAAACACAGTGAGTAAATGTATGCTGCTGTTTATGTTTATTGTAAGTTGTGCAGTTTTATTGACTGGAGCTTATTTGAACTGAATGTGTTAATGCTGCTGTGGTCAGGTGGAGTGTCACTTTAAGTTGGCTGTTGCACTGTTGGATAAGTTGAGGATGCTGTCTGTGCTGTGGAAACACTCAGAATCGACTTGTCTGTTTCTCTCTACCTCCTCATCTCCTCCGCCATCTCCAGCACTAGTTCCTCATGTCATTACATGATGTATGTTATTTTATGGTTTGATTTTATTATTCATATAAGAAGACCTTGTGTCAACTGCTCATGCAGTGTTTAATCAATCGATTAAAACATTTGATAAATGTCAAGTTTGAGTCATAGTCAATTTTTACATCAGATCACGGCAATACTACGGTATTTGGAATATAAATGTATCATCGGCATCATGGCATGAAAAGGTTATGTGTTAATTGTCACACGGTAAAAAAATATGGTGCTACCTAATTTATTTTTGTGCTACCTAATGAAACAGTAGGTAGCACTAGTGCTACCTGGAAAAAAACGAGTTTGGAGCCCTGGTGGCAGCGTTACAGCGCCACTTACCGGCCTGGCATATACACTACAGCGGTTTCAGTGGTTTCATGTGGATACACACATTTCTTGAAACGATTCCGTGTTTATGGGAAACTCCTCTTAAACGAAAAATAAAAAAGATTGCTTCCGTCTCCGTGTGGACATGGCCTTACATGCCGGTTGGCATTAAATCAAATCGGAATCATATGCAATTGTCTGCTACCTCAAATTTTCTATAGCTTGGTAAAAACAGTTCATCCTAGCTTCATAGTGCTCGGCAAAGTCTGAGTGCTCGACAACATCTCTTCA
>NC_139643.1:27260625-27263125 GCF_964638095.1 Poromitra crassiceps | reverse complement strand
ATAGGGTTGCAAATTTCAGGCATTTTCCTTAACCGGAAAAAAAACATGCTTCTCTACCGACTAGTAATTGAAGGAGGCGAAAGCCTGGTTCAGTGTAGTTCAGTAGCTCACAAAATCCCTCACCGTCCATCACGTTTATCTGCATCCTTTCCCAGCATATAGCAAATCCTCTGAGCTATTGTCTGCATCACTACAGCTTCTAGCTAACCTTCCTGTCTGCATCACTACAGCTTGTTCTAGCTAACCTTCCTGTCTGCATCACTACAGCTTGTTCTAGCTAACCTTCCTGCCTGCATCACTACAGCTTGTTCTAGCTAACCTTCCTGCCTGCATCACTACAGCTTGTTCTAGCTAACCTTCCTGTCTGTATCACTACAGCTTGTTCTAGCTAACCTTCCTGTCTGCATCACTACAGCTTGTTCTAGCTAACCTTCCTGTCTGCATCACTACAGCTTGTTCTAGCTAACCTTCCTGTCTGCATCACTACAGCTTGTTCTAGCTAACCTTCCTGCCTGCATCACTACAGCTTGTTCTAGCTAACCTTCCTGTCTGCATCACTACAGCTTGTTCTAGCTAACCTTCCTGTCTGCATCACTACAGCTTGTTCTAGCTAACCTTCCTGCCTGCATCACTACAGCTTGTTCTAGCTAACCTTCCTGCCTGCATCACTACAGCTTGTTCTAGCTAACCTTCCTGTCTGCATCACTACAGCTTGTTCTAGCTAACCTTCCTGTCTGCATCACTACAGCTTGTTCTAGCTAACCTTCCTGTCTGCATCACTACAGCTTGTTCTAGCTAACCTTCCTGTCTGCATCACTACAGCTTGTTCTAGCTAACCTTCCTGCCTGCATCACTACAGCTTGTTCTAGCTAACCTTCCTGTCTGTATCACTACAGCTTGTTCTAGCTAACCTTCCTGTCTGCATCACTACAGCTTGTTCTAGCTAACCTTCCTGCCTGCATCACTACAGCTTGTTCTAGCTAACCTTCCTGCCTGCATCACTACAGCTTGTTCTAGCTAACCTTCCTGTCTGCATCACTACAGCTTGTTCTAGCTAACCTTCCTGTCTGCATCACTACAGCTTGTTCTAGCTAACCTTCCTGTCTGCATCACTACAGCTTGTTCTAGCTAACCTTCCTGTCTGCATCACTACAGCTTGTTCTAGCTAACCTTCCTGTCTGCATCACTACAGCTTGTTCTAGCTAACCTTCCTGTCTGCATCACTACAGCTTGTTCTAGCTAACCTTCCTGCCTGCATCACTACAGCTTGTTCTAGCTAACCTTCCTGCCTGCATCACTACAGCTTGTTCTAGCTAACCTTCCTTTCTGCATCACTACAGCTTGTTCTAGCTAACCTTCCTGTCTGCATCACTACAGCTTGTTCTAGCTAACCTTCCTTTCTGCATCACTACAGCTTGTTCTAGCTAACCTTCCTAGCCTTGCACTGCAGCCGTGCGACGGGTGCTGATATTTCAGCTGGTAGCCTAGCTACAACATTGGCAATGTACTGGAGCTGTATTTGAGAACGGCATCGCAATGCCTCGCGATGCCTCACATCTTACCTCTAATAGTAGACGAGACCAACGCCGAGTAGTCTCGCATGAACCCCGAGTGAATCTGCAAGTGTTGTCTTGATGATTAGTCTGTCTGCGGCTGGGGCAGATCAGGAAGCGATTGAAACAGTTGGCGGCAGCCACTTCGGCCATAACCACAAAATAACAAAATAACTTCCAAACAAACTGTTAGAATATAACGAGAGATGTTCGCGAGAGTAGCAAGCCCCTGGATGTAGTGAGCAAGGTGTTCTCCTTGTTTATGGTATGTTGCTAGGCAGAGCGAAACGGTTGAAGGCAGGCAGCTGCCGTAAACCGTTTCGTTTCACTTCCTGGTCTATCCTGCTCGCCGGAAGACAGACCCAGACTCTATAATCATCAAGAGAGCAATCTCCGATTCACACGGCTTTGGTCTCAGCTACTATTATAGGGAAGATGTGATGCATCAATATTACATTTAGACTGTTTAATAACAATCGAAAATCTTGCTCGTAGCTGCTTTAATAATAAGAAATAATACACAGAATACATAATCAGTTAATACAGTTTTAATCATTAACTCATTGAGTGCCAATGACGACAGTTGTCGTCAATTCGAATACTAACGTAGAGTGCCAAAGACGACGATTGTCGTCAATTGCCTTTTTTGACGGTGGGACGTGGATCAAAGCCTTATGTATGTCCTGTACAAATATTGTAGCTATTGAAGCTGTATAACCTATTTTACGGACTCATCAGGTGGCGACAGTGCTCTCCAGATTAGAGAAATGTCCGAAATATAGCCTGAAAAAGCCCCCTGATCAAAGAGAAAGCGCTCATGCTGCAGCCCAGAGCCATGTAGATTGCTCTGGCTGCAACTGACGGTGCCTGGCAACAGCAGTCAATCCGCGCACACAACTGAGCTCCTCTGCCTCTGTCTGTCTGTCTGCATAGTTTCTTCACACGAT
>NC_139643.1:27248125-27255625 GCF_964638095.1 Poromitra crassiceps | reverse complement strand
CCCATCTGTCTCATGTTGGCAGTTTCCTTTAGCCTACAAAATATAAAATAAATATATATATATATATCGGTGATCGGTAATCGGTAATCGGTGATCGGTCGATGATCGGTTGGGCAGATATTTCTCATAGGTGATCGGCAATCGGTGATCGGTGGCAAAAAACGTGATCGGTGCACCCCTACTGAGGATCCATCTGCACTGAGGCGGTGGATGGTGTCTGGCCCAGAAGTTAGCCAGTTAGTCAACCAGTATGAGTTGGCATCTCAGGTCAAAGTAGCAAATGAAGATATCAGGCATCATGAGCAGACCAGTCAGTCTCAGAAGTCCTTCACTGACAAGGTCCAGAAGTTGTTTGTTGTGATGAAGGATGCTGCTGAGCTTGTAAGAACTCACTTTGAGAAAGGTCAAGTTGCCTTCAGAGACTTTTTCAATGGTCTGGGTGATGAGGCTTCCTTCTATAGGCCCATTAAAAAGAACAAAGCTGACTTATTTCGCCAAGAGGCAGCTGCAGCTTCCAGTGACATGAAGAAGCAGGTATTCAAAGACGACTGTCGTCTGTTCTGGCAGCTCTTTATATCCTGCCAATCACGAGAGTGTGTCCTGCTTGAGTTCTTTAAGCATGAGAATCAGTCTTTCCCTGCCGCACTGAGCGACACAGGGAATCTCCACTCTGGTCAGAAGAGCTCAGCTTGCAAAAATTCTGGAAGCTACCATTTCTCCTCCTGACAAACAACCAGAATGTGATGCTATTATCATTGATGGTTCCTCTCTTGTGTATTCATCGTCTCCAAAGACATCAAAGACCTTTGAGGAATATGCTGTCCAAGATGTAGTTCCAAAGATCCAGACATAGGCTACTCATCAAAGTATGAGCGAACAGACATCATTTTTGATCTACTGGACTTCAAGCCTGAAGGCTGAAACAAGGTCAAACAGAGGTAAGGGAGGTCGACGTAGAGTGACAACTGGAAAAGCTTCCTGCGAGACAGCGACAACAAGACTGAGCTCTTCGGGTTCCTAGCTAAGAAGATAGTGACCCTGTGTCCCGACAATGTCGTAGTTGTGACCAAAGGAGAGCAGGCTCTTTCAAACAAACCCATCAGCCTTGAAGGCTTAAGTCCTTGCAACCACAAATAAGCTGACTCCAGAATCTTCACCCATGCTCTTCATGCAGCCAAGCAACAGATGAAGTCTGTGTTGATTAAGGCATGCAACACAGATATTCTTGTTGCAGTCAATGTTTTTGCGACTCTTCAGGATGCAGGCTTAGAAATGATTTGGGTAGAATTTGGCCAGGGTCAGTCTATTAGGTGATTGCCAATTCATGGTATGGTGGTGAATCTTGGCCCAGAGAAATCCAGTGGCATGCTGTTCTTTCACACCTTCACTGGCTGTGATGTTGTGTCAGCTTTTCGTGGTAAAGGCAAGAAAACTGCATGGCAAGCATGGGAGGTTTGCCCTGAAGTGAGCCCTGTCTTCAAAAAGCTCAGTCAATACCCACCTATCATAGAAGATGCAGACCTCAACATCCTTGAGAAGTTTGTCATCACCATGTATGACAAGCACAGCACTACAGGCAAGGTTGATGAGGCAAGACTGGACTTGTTTGCTCGGAAGAAAAGGTGTTATGATGCCATTCCACCGACAAGCGCATCCCTCGTTCAGCATGTGAAATGGTCTGCCTTACAAGCTGCCTGCATATGGGGCCAGGCAAAAGTGTGCAAAATGCAAACTGAAAGCCCTGCCAACTGGGGCTGGCAAAAAGATGGTGAGGTCTGGCAAGTTCTCTGGACAACCCTTCCACCCATTGTTCAGACTTGTGAGCAGTTGACAAAATGCGGCTGCAAGACTGAATGCCGAGGACGATGCAAATGCTATCGCTTCGGCCTGAAGTGTACACAGTTGTGTGCCTGCAACTGAGGACTAAAAGAATAGAACAGCCATGATGACCAGCAATGTTTGAGTTGGTTATTTGTATTATTATTTTTTTTAAGTTATGTTGATTCAAGTTCTGAATCGTAAAACATGCAGCCTATGCTTTGACACATTTTCTGTGTTTTCATAGCGTTATCTAAAAATGAAAAAATACAAAAAAAAGATATATATATACAAAAAAATAAAATAAAAATAACATTGGGGAAGACAAAGACAGCCTCTACGTGGCCTCCCCTACAAGTAGCTTACAGGTCCAAAAGCGAAACTGAAACTAATGTCTTTAACGCATCTTTTAGAAAAATGCTCAATCATTCCCACCTCTCCTTCTCTGTTCTCTCCTCCTCCACATTTCCCATTTTCTCCCCACCTCCTCCCTCTCCTCCCCCACATCCCCCCGCTCTCCCTCCCTCCTCCACTCTCCTGCTTTCTCCTCTTCCCGGTGTTTCTTCCTCTTCCCCCCTTCCCCCACTACTCTAAAGCATAGTACACATTCTACTCCAAAGCATGGCACCCACTCTATCTCCTCCAATATTTCGCCACTATTTAAAGCATGGCACCCATGCTCTTAGTATTTCGCCACTATTTAAAGCATGGCACCCATTCTTCCCTAAAGCAAGGCACCCATAAGCTCTATATGTGAACATGTGTTTATTTGGCAAAATGACTCACTACTAAAGGCTTGCAGCCAATTAAATTAGGCATAGTTTGGTTGCTAAGAAATTGACATATGTCCGTTTGCAAGATGTGTGTCTATATTTCTCTATTATATAATTGCTCGATATGTTGTTATTATTACTATTGTAATTTGTTAATGTTGTGTCAGTTAGCCCTCCCTTCTCTGTTCTCTCCATATAGTCTCCCATACTCCTCTATACTCTCATACTCTTCCTTACGCTCTCTCCTCCCCCACATTTCTCATTATCTCCCCACCTCCTCCCTCCCCCTGCTCTCTTGTCCACCCACACCCCCCCTTCCCCTCTCCTGCTCTCTCCTCTTGCTCCTTCCCCACCTCCTATACCCTCCAACATCTCCCATTCCCTCCCCACCCCATCACTCTCTCACATTCCCCCTGCTCTTCTCCCTTCTCCTGCTCTCTCCTCTGCTCTCTTTTCATTTCTATATTTTCTATATTATCAATTGTTCAAATGTTATCTTTATTATGTATATTCTTGCTACTGTTGTGTCAGCTAGAATTAGCTAGACATACTTTATGTGAAGCCCTCTGAGACATGTTTGTGAATTAGGGCTATATAAATAAACTTGACTTGACTTGACTTGACTTGACATTCTGGTTATTTGGTGGCCATTTAAAAAAAAATACATCTACATCTTCTAGTACTGCTGAAATGCAATATGCACAGTTTACTGTCCTACCACATGTCTCTACATTGGGTGGTCACGTACCTAGACATCACATCAGAAACATCACCAAGAGAGTGTTTTTTCGTTTAATTCCCATTGTATCATCATAATATTCAATAATTTTGATTTTCTAAATGCAGAATTGGATTTCTCATACTCAAAAACACATATTTCGATGTATAGGCCATCAAAATAGGATTATTCAATCAAAATATAGTTCAAACACTGTTTAAAACCACTTCGAATGGCGGCCATGTTGAAAAATGGTGGCCATTTTGTTTTTTAAAGTGGATAACGTACTTTTCTGAGAGAGTAGGTTCCGAAGCACTTGTGTGCCAAATTTGGTGCTTGTACCACCAAGTGAAAGATTGTTTCAGCAATCTGCTCCACTATAATGCTATTTCTCCACTCTGATAACAACATCACTGCAAATTGTCCTGGGATACACACACACACACACACACACACACACACACACACACACACACACACACACACACACACACACAGTAAGTTGGCAACTCGGGGATTTGAAGTTATTTGTTTGCACTCCACTTCTTGAGCATAGAAACACGGACGCTTTAACCGACACACACTCACAGAGACAGACACACACTCACACTCAGAGACACACACTCACACTCGGAGAGACAGACACACACTCACACTCACAGAGACAGACGCGCACTCACACTCAGCGAGACAGACACACTCTCGCACTCAGAGACACACACTCACACTCGGAGAGACAGATACATTCACACTCGGAGAGACAGACACACACTCGCATTCAGAGAGACAGAGACACACTCGCACTCAGAGAGACACACACACTCGCATTCGGAGAGACAGACACGCACTCGCATTGAGAGACAGACACACACTCGCACTCAGAGACACACACTGGCACTCAGAGAGACAGATACACACTCACACTCGAAGAGACAGACACGCACTCGCATTCAGAGAGACAGAGACACACTCGCACTCAGAGAGACAGACACGCACTCGCATTGAGAGACAGACACACACTCGCACCCAGAGAGACAGATACACACTCGCACTCGAGAGACACACACTCAGATTCAGTGAGACAGACACACACTCGCACTCAGAGAGACAGACACGCACTTACACTCAGAGAGACAGACACGCACTCACACTTAGAGACAGACACACACTCGCACTCAGAGAGACACACACACACACACACTCGGCACTCTGAGAGACAGACACGCACATTCAGTGAGACAGACACACACTCGCACTCAGAGAGACAGACACGCACTTACACTCAGAGACACACACTCGCACTAACAGGGACAGACACACACTCGCACTCAGAGAGACAGACAAACGGACGGAGAAATGAGATAACTTGAAACAGAGAGAGGGAGGGGAAGGGAGGAGAAAAAGAGAGACACACAGAGGGGTGCATGCGATGTTAAAGCAGAGAGACAGAGGGTTATATTTGTGTGACAGTTGCTAAGTCGCTAGGGAGATACCAACACCAAACGCAGCAGATAAGAAGCACATAGGTTGACTGGTTATCTGCTGTAAGAAACAAGTCGCAGTCAGAGAACACGAGTCGGCGTGATTGTGCAATCACTCTGTCAGACAAGTGAAGGTGCCTTCAGGTAACGTCCGGCGCTGCAGCGCAGACAGACACTTTGTCATTTAGACCTGGCCTGCTATTTCAGCATCTCAACATGTTTGTTGCACTGCATTCACTTACCATTGAGTCTGGATTTAGTTTAGCTGATCTAAAAATGTCTGCTTTGGATGGGAATCTATTAGAGCCTGACCGATACTGGATTTTTGGGGCCGATACCGATATTAGGGAGTAAAAACATTCTGGTATCGATATATCGGCCGATGTTCTTATATACACATACTGTATATATATTTTTTTTTAAATGATCCCTCAAATATCAAACACTTGACTTGATGTGACTTGAGATATGTAATGTATATAGGGTTGGGTATAGTTTTTTTTTCTCCCGATACCGGTGCTAAATCGATACTTTTAAAACGGTACCGGTGCTTAAACGGTGGCTGAACTGATACTTTTTTTTTTAAAGCACAAAACAGACAACCTTAAAGAACATATTATATTGTTTTATTGATAAGACAAATTTCAATGTGAAATTGAACATTATAAGTATAAACTTAAACTTATATATTAACTGCATCTCTGAACGTTGCTATGTAACGTTAATGGCATTGTTGTTTAGCCTATAAACATCAGTTTATTTATACTTATGCACGCTGCTTTTTCTCATCATAGACCAGATTTGCATCGTTACTACGTACTAACCTGAGGAAAGGCTGCTGCTATCCCCATCATGGCCAGGTGGTGCACGGCATGCTGATCAGTCTGTCCATTCCGGTAATGTTACAACGCTGCAAATAGCTTTTATTTATAATTATCAGCTATCAGGGATAGTGCGCTCAGTATTCAGTACACTGCACAAAATAAGAAGAAACTACACTGCAAAAAATTAAAACAAAAAAGTACACTGCAATATTTTTTTTCTTTTTTTTTTAAGACCCCGTTTCGACCAATCAATTGGTCGGAGCTGTGGTCGATTTCTGGTCGACCAGGATAATCTTTGGTTGAGGGCAGCCTTACGCTTCGTTCACACAGACAACCTACGCCTTGCCTTGCCTCAACCCACGCCTACGCCGAGCTGGGCGTGAACCTGTTACACGCTTTTGCGATCACACCGCACGCCTTTTGCACGCCGAACCTGGAGCCGAGTCACAAGCGCCTCTCCTCTCTCCCGACTGTATTTTTTCACGTGTTGTCCAGAATTGTCATGGGTAGCCTCTAGGTAAAATAAATCGGATATATTTAATGTTCTATTGATGCTGAATATGTATAACCAGGTCTGACTATAGTCGGACATTTTAGAGAGGTGATCTTGCAAGAATATGTGCTGGCACAACAACATTGTCCATCTTGCTTCTTCGGTCGCTATTCTCTCTCATGAAGATTTGTTTGCCGACGGGGAGAAAGCCCCACGTGATAGCCATCCGCCAATCTCTCTGTCTCTCTGCTCAACATGTTGTAGTAACTCCATTTTATTTTGAAATTCAGTTGACTTTTCCATTTCCGACGGATATTGTGCGTTTTTCTTTCATGGCTTGACAGAAGAAGTCTGCCTGCGCGCGCCTTGTCGGCTTCAAAATAGAACTCACGCCTATTCGATAAAATCGGCAAGGCACAGGCAAGGCGTGGGTACGCGCAGGGTTCACGCTCAGGCGGCCGGTGTACACAGCCTCGTTGACTAAAACGGACGCCTATTAAAAAGCGTGGGTAAAGGCAAGGCATAGGCAAGGCTTGGGTCGTCGGTGTGAACCCAGCCTTAGAAGCAATTAGTGATGGCACATTCTGTTGCCTGCAGGCTGCAACAGTGGAGCACTAGAGAGGGCGGAAAGGTACCGAAATGAGGCACCGAAATCTGCGTTGCAAACCGGTGCCATAGTGGTATCGAGTTTCAGTACCCAACCCTAAATGTATAGGCAGGATATTTTACAGTTTAGCAATGAACTTTATTGTCCAAAATCACATCAATGCAATGCAACAGTAAACTTCACTGGGAATTTAATAATGAGAAATAATTAAAAATACAAAAACACAAATAGAACAAATATACATAACTTGAGTTAAGAAAAAGGATCAAATATACACTACATGCTGTCTATAACTTAAGAAATAAAACAATATCGGCCAACATATCGATCGATACCAATATATCTGTTATCGGCTCTAGAATCTATCAGGTTGTAGCCTGCAGGCATACTGTTTTCCATCGCTGCTACTTTCTAGTGGGATATCATGCAACAGGTATTTCCCACCAAACAGTCAAGAGGTCCCTTCAAGCGGGTTAGTGCTTTTGTTTGTCTCCAGGGAGCTAATTAGTCTGCTTATCTTTCCCCCATATGTACACTGCTGTACATTCACATGTGCCCTGGTAATCCATGAAAACAGTCAACTTGCAATATTCTCATACTAACTACTACTACTACGAATAATAATAATAATAATAATTATCCTACTAATCTTTGTCCTCTTCTTTTTCGTACTTCTGCTTCTTCTTCTGTATGCACGGAAGCTTTTAAGGTGCCAAAAAGCTTGCTCAAATGCCTCAGGAACATACATGTACCTTAACTTGACACAATCTTATGAATACAGTATTT
>NC_139643.1:27148125-27245625 GCF_964638095.1 Poromitra crassiceps | reverse complement strand
GTCTTGAGATTTAGAAACAAATATTTGTTTCTGACGGACACTATACCTGTTGCGCATGCACAATTACCTGCCCGCCCCGCATGGTTCCACAAGTGGTGAACAAAGACGAGGAGGGATGCTAAAGTGGATCAAAATGGGAGGGAATCGTAAAAGAGCTGTAGTAGAGGAGAGCAGCAACGATGAAGCACAAGGAGGTGAAGACAGCAGTCAACCCAGCACAAGTGCAGCTGCTGCAGGTTGCACATAGGCTGCAGGTTGGAATAAATTTGCCTCCTGCGTGAACTGTGCATAGCTGAATAGACTGTATTTTAACGTCGGTCATATGGTGGTACTTGGAGAGCCAACTACTTTCTCAGGTGGTACTTGGTGTAAAAAGGTTGGGAACCACTGCTTTAGAAGCATCGCGATCTGACCTTCCGTTTCCCAGAAAATGTCAACATTTCTCTGATTGGATAAAAATTTGGCGTCGACCTCCCACTATCCAATCAGGGCTACAGGAGAGAGATAGAGGACACAAAAACATCGCTGAATGCAGCTTTAATGAGGGTTTCCAACTTCCAATCCATTTAGGTGTTCCAGTGCCGGGGGCCCTCCTTAATGTTTTGGTTGCACCTGTGTTACTTCCTGCCTTTGAGGCACTAAATGGCTGAGGTGAAAAAGGCTAATAGCTGCTGATCTAACATGGAAACCTCTGCACTTTGATGTGGGACTTTTCTTTTCTCATGTTTCTCACTGTAGCTGCACTTTCACACCATCCTCTACAGGCCAATTAACTCCATGACACAGGGCTGATGAAACCTATTTGAAATCTAATGGATGAATTCAGGAATGCATAGGTGGGAATTAAGTTAGCTACTTATCAATGCTCATCCTTTCACCAGGTTAGCACATATAGTAAGATGAGCTAATTGCCATTGCTCAAAGGCACTTTGGCAATATTGGCAACTGAACCTTTTCATTATGTGGCCTCTCGAACCAATCTGCCGCCATCTTAACTCCCCTTCTCACACTGGCTCTGTGCTCTCTCTCACCCCCCCTCTTCTCCTCTATTCTATGCTCTTCTTGTAAAGATTATGATTAACGTATTGTATTTTTTTGCACCCGCAATTATTTTTGTGCTGTTCCAGGACGTGTGACACAAAATAAAAATTGATGCCACTGGCAGTGTAATAGAATGGAATGAGCAGCCAGCATAGGGCCAAAAACATGACCAAATATGCCTTATCATCTGCATAGGGCCAAAAACATGACCAAATATGCCTTATATCATCTGCAGCTGAAAATCTCATCTATTAGTATGGGAGCCTCAAAATCAGCCTGTCTTTTTTCTATGCAGCTTAATTAATCTGTGCAGCTCATTTCCAGCTCTCTGCTACTTATTTTATATAGGCTACTATAGCACTTACAAAGTGCTTTACAAATTGTCAATAAAAGCCAAAGATATAAGAATACGAGAACAGAGTTAAAAACTGAGGAAGAATACATACTCATACTCATACATACATAGGAGGAACTGATCAAAATTCTACTTTAGCCTACATAAATACTATACTATACAATACTATAAAATTGTTTTAACAAATGAATAGACATTTTTAAAAGCATTCATGATTTGTGTACATTGTATACGTATAGGCCTATTATAGGCTACTCTGTTGTTAAAATGGAAGAGCACGCCGACTCGTTAAAGCACTCAAAACTCAAAGTTTAGAACTTGGGACTTGACTCGGGACTTGAGTGCAAAGACTTGAGACTTGTGACTTGCAAAACAATGACTTGGTGCAACCTCTGGTGGATGTCCTCATGTGTGTGCAGTACATGACACTGTATTTGTGGCAATGTGTCTGTGCCCGTGTTCATAGCTGCTTGTGTGTGTTTGCGTGGGTGTATACTTTTCTATTTGTGTGTGTGTGTGTGTGTGTGTGTGTGTGTGTGTGTGTGTGTGTGTGTGTTTGTGTGTGTTTATATCCCTTGGTCACGACTTGCTCCCCTGCTGCCTTGTTGCATCCTCCTTACATCATCGATCCAAAAGATCTTTAACTCGCCATGGCTGCTTCCATTAAAAACACATATAGATCAAGTGTAATATTTCCAGGACTATCCAACACCTCTACTTCGATAAAGTACTTTGCACATATTGTGAGGCGCCGTGCAGTGTTTTTCACAGCAACAGAGTTTGGCCTGGAGGTAGTGAGACAGAAAGGTTAAGTTTGCTCTGTCACTGACTGCAGGGTGTATTCCAGCTGTGACCTGCAGGGTGCGCTGTACAAGCGCCTATCGACCCTACCAAAGTGCAATATTTTCAAACATGCATTCGATGCAGACATTGGTTTGCAGAGGTGAAATGGGAGTAACGGCTCTCGCCTACCTATTCACCCTTTACTCAAATTCCAAGCTGAACTGCCCCTGACCGGTCCTGCCTTCCATCTAACAGACTAGAACCGTCCACCAGCCATGCAGAGAACAAACAGAGTTAAGAGACAAAGAGAGCTGCTTGGCAAAATGGAAGAAAGATTCAAATAGACGAGCTAAATGGTGGGACGGAGAGCGTGTTTTGTGGCAGGTTTACAGGCTATGATGACATTATCAAGCTGTGACACAATGACACGCATGCTGTGTGCTGTCCAGCATGGCTCTCCAGATGCTAGCAAAATTAGCATTAATGACAACAGCGACATGTGCTTTGTTATGCTTTCATTGTAATCTAGTCAGATACGCTGAAATGTGCACGCTGTTGTTGCCTGCTAATACATGTGGATAGCAAGGAGGGTGAGAAGCTGGCGCCTGTAGTGGAGTGGACCTGTGTGAGGAGGGTGAGAAGCTGGCGCCTGTAGTGGAGTGGACCTGGGTGAGGAGGCTGAGAAGCTGGCACCTGTAGTGGAGTGGACCTGGGTGAGGAGGGTGAGAAGGTGGCCCTGTAGTGGAGTGGACCTGGGTGAGGAGGGTGAGAAGCTCGCCCTGTAGTGGAGTGGACCTGGGTGAGGAGGGTGAGAAGCTGGCGCCTGTAGTGGAGTGGACCTGGGTGAGGAGGCTGAGAAGCTGGCACCTGTAGTGGAGTGGACCTGGGTGAGGAGGGTGAGAAGGTGGCCCTGTAGTGGAGTGGACCTGGGTGAGGAGGGTGAGAAGCTCGCCCTGTAGTGGAGTGGACCTGGGTGAGGAGGGTGAGAAGCTGGCGCCTGTAGTGGAGTGGACCTGGGTGAGGAGGGTGAGAAGCTGGCACCTGTAGTGGAGTGGACCTGGGTGAGGAGGGTGAGAAGCTGGCGCCTGTAGTGGAGTGGACCTGTGTGAGGAGGGTGAGAAGCTGGCACCTGTAGTGGAGTGGACCTGGGTGAGGAGGGTGAGAAGCTGGCCCTGTAGTGGAGTGGACCTGGGTGAGGAGGGTGAGAAGCTGGTGCCTGTAGTGGAGTGGACCTGTGTGAGGAGGGTGAGAAGCTGGCGCCTGTAGTGGAATGGACCTGGGTGAGGAGGGTGAGAAGCTGGCGCCTGTAGTGGAGTGGACCTGGGTGAGGAGGGTGAGAAGCTGGCACCTGTAGTGGAGTGGACCTGTGTGAGGAGGGTGAGAAGCTGGCACCTGTAGTGGAGTGGACCTGGGTGAGGAGGGTGAGAAGCTGGCCCTGTAGTGGAGTGGACCTGGGTGAGGAGGGTGAGAAGCTGGTGCCTGTAGTGGAGTGGACCTGTGTGAGGAGGGTGAGAAGCTGGCGCCTGTAGTGGAATGGACCTGGGTGAGGAGGGTGAGAAGCTGGCCCTGTAGTGGAGTGGACCTGGGTGAGGAGGGTGAGAAGCTGGCGCCTGTAGTGGAGTGGACCTGTGTGAGGAGGGTGAGAAGCTGGCACCTGTAGTGGAATGGACCTGTGTGAGGAGGGTGAGAAGCTGGCGCCTGTAGTGGAGTGGACTTGTGTGAGGAGGGTGAGAAGCTGGCACCTGTAGTGGAGTGGACCTGGGTGAGGAGGGTGAGAAGCTGGCGCCTGTAGTGGAGTGGACCTGTGTGAGGAGGGTGAGAAGCTGGCACCTGTAGTGGAGTGGACCTGGGTGAGGAGGGTGAGAAGCTGGCCCTGTAGTGGAGTGGACCTGGGTGAGGAGGGTGAGAAGCTGGCACCTGTAGTGGAGTGGACCTGGGTGAGGAGGGTGGCTTTTAATCATCAAAATTGCTTGGATTTGAAAAACGTCTCTTGTTGCTAATCAGTGCACTGATCAGTCTCCTCTTTTATCTCAGGTCCTGATCCATTTCAATTGCTGTGAATACATTCTGTTCTTCTGTTCTGTTCTGCTCTGTTCTGCTCAGTCTTAATACTAGAGATGCTGCGATCCGATCATGTGATCGGATATCGGCGCGATATCAGCCAAAAAACATGGATCGGATCGGATCGGATTCCAGCGAAAATGACCGATCCAAGGCTCCGATATAAGCACTCCATTCCATGACTCCGCTCCAGGATTTCTATCCAGCATGCAGCAGCAGCAGCAGCAGCAGCAGCACACAGAGGCCGCGTTGAGCCTAGGATGGCCAGGGCCAAAACGTTGTCTTGCTTCAACATACATCGCATCGCATAAACCATTTCCACCCGCAGGGGTGAGGAGTAGCTAACATAAACATCAGATAAATACTCTATAGGCTAACGTTACCCACTGAGGCAGCTAACATGGCTAATTAGCTAGCTAACACCAGCTATCTTTCTCCTCTAACTCACGTTAACGACACGTTAGTTGACTGAGCGAACGGCGCTGTACAGCAGGCCGTTATCAAAACGTATTGCACTGAAGAGAAGTAACATTAGATAATGACGAAAGACTCCTCCAATCTGGCAGTGGAAATGTATGCACAAACTTTGTGTGTAACTTTGCGAGACTCAACCGAATGACTGATGAGTCTCGCGTTGAGCCTAGGATGGCCAGGGCTTAGATCTGCGTGAGCACGACCCGTCGTAATTTGTCCAATTCAAGGTACATTAAAACGTTGTCTTGCTTCAACATACATCGCATCGCATAAACCATTTCCACCCGCAGGTTTGAGGAGTAGCTAACATAAACGTCAGATAAATACTCTCTATAGGCTAACGTTACCCACTGAGGCAGCTAACATGGCTAATTATCTAGCTAACAGCAGCTATATCTTTCTCCTCTAACTCGCGTTAACGACACGTTAGTTGACTGAGCGAACGGCGCTGTACAGCAGGTCGTTATCAAAACGTATTGCACTGAAGAGAAGTAACATTAGAAAATGACAAAAGACTCCTCCAATCTGGCAGTGGAAATGTATGCACAAACAGGGACAGGGCTGTGTGTGTGAGAGAGAGATACAGGGACAGGGCTGTGTGTGTATATGTCCTGTGTGAGACAGAGTGGGGGTGTATGTGTGAGGAAACAATAATTATTTGTGTCCAGTGTTCACCCATTACAAAAGAAGTGTGTATTTGATTGTTATGTTTTAGTTTTACATCAAATTAATTAGATGAACTAAATCGTTTACATACAATATTACCAAAGCACACACATACATACCTAACCCTAAAAATGTTTGTTGCCTGCTAGCTATCAGACAGCATAGAGAGACTTAAATATGTGCTGTATCGGTATCGGATCGAAATCGGTATCGAATCGGGTATCGAAATTTGATCGGAATCGGATCGGTTTTGAGCTAAAATATCGAGATCGGAATTGAAAAATCTCGATCGCAGCATCTCTACTTAATACAGCCAAATGTAGGTCGTGCTTATGAGAGCTGAATGGTTTTTGGTGTAAAAGTGGAACAAATTTGTGCTTTGTTGAAATTAGTCACATATAGCGCTGGTATTTGTCATGCGATGGTAATCTAACTTAATGAAAGCAGTTTGAAAGTTGTGGTGGAGCTTGGCGTTGACCTACAACTACAAGTAATTGAAGTAGAATAGAGGCCCGTCTGCTCCAGAATGTACTGAATGCTGATTCCAGCTGACAGCCACATCCTGAAAAAGAGCTGCAGGGGGGATCGCTTCCTGCTACGGCTAGGGTTAAATTCCACCATTTTCAGATTAGCTTTGAACTTGTGGAGACTAGAGGAAGAAAACCAATGCATATATAAGTGATTTATAATCATATAAGATATGAAATATAGCACAATATGAAATCCTACAGTAATGCAATAAGACGTGCTACAAACGCTGGCAGCTTAGCAGTCCTGACGGAGGAAATGAAACATTTCCGTGTGTGTGTGTGTGTGTGTGTGTGTGTGTGTAGTGTAGACCCTCTGGCATCAGCTAGCCTAGTTTAGGTGTGATACAGACACACACCACACAGGCACGTGCACGCGCACACACACACACACACACACACACACACACACACACACACACACACACACACACACACACACACACACACACACACACACACACACATCAACATCTTTCCTGAGGGGAAAAGTTGTGCTGACCAGATACATTGTTTTGCTTTCATCTATGTATTGTGTGTGTGTGTGTGTGTGTGTTTTGTAATCTGAGTGCATGTGTGTTTCATTGATCTTCATTTGAGGGTTATAAAACTCACACATAAGGGCATCCATGCGAACTTCCAGGTGAATTTAAGTTCATTTCAAGTGTTGGGGAATGCCCTAACACGCTCCACGGCTTGTTAATATTACCATTATTATTTACTGTACTTAACACTAGGCCTAGCGAGCACAGCTAGCTCCTACCGCTAGCATCGTTGGTATCATTAAGTTTTTGCACCCGTGCATGGTGATGGGTGTAGTGATGATGTGTCGTCCTTTTTGACTTTTGTCTCTGGCTAAATTGGTGTCTGTCGGTCTCAATAGTCCACCTCTGTGCATGCAACCAACACCACCTCCAGGTGTATGCCTTTCCCTCCCCTCTCTAGTGTGCTCCTAGAGACGCCATGCCACCTCCAGGTGTGTGCCTTTCCCTCGCTGTCTCTAGTGTGCTCCTAGGGACCCCATGCCACCTCCAGGTGTGTGCCTTTCCCTCCCCTCTCTAGTGTGCTCCTAGGGACCCCATGCCACCTCCAGGTGTGTGCCTTTCCCTCCCCTCTCTAGTGTGCTCCTAGAGACCCCATGCCACCTCCAGGTGTGTGCCTTTCCCTCCCCTCTCTAGTGTGCTCCTAGAGACGCCATGCCACCTCCAGGTGTGTGCCTTTCCCTCGCCTCTCTAGTGTGCTCCTAGGGACCCCATGCCACCTCCAGGTGTGTGCCTTTCCCTCCCCTCTCTAGTGTGCTCCTAGGGACCCCATGCCACCTCCAGGTGTGTGCCTTTCCCTCCCCTCTCTAGTGTGCTCCTAGGGACCCCATGCCACCTCCAGGTGTGTGCCTTTCCCTCCCCTCTCTAGTGTGCTCCTAGGGACCCCATGCCACCTCCAGGTGTGTGCCTTTCCCTCCCCTCTCTAGTGTGCTCCTAGGGACCCCATGCCACCTCCAGGTGTGTGCCTTTCCCTCCCCTCTCTAGTGTGCTCCTAGGGACCCCATGCCACCTCCAGGTGTGTGCCTTTCCCTCCCCTCTCTAGTGTGCTCCTAGAGACGCCATGCCACCTCCAGGTGTGTGCCTTTCCCTCCTCTCTCTAGTGTGCTCCTAGGGACCCCATGCCACCTCCAGGTGTGTGCCTTTCCCTCGCTGTCTCTAGTGTGCTCCCAGGAACGTCAGGAAACCAGCTATATGGAAGAGAGTTGACCCATCCCCCCATGTACGGCAATCTCTCCCTGCCTCCTAAATGATCTCCACCTACATTACACCTAGATCTCAACACTCTAGAATCCTACCTCAAGACGTGTGGTAAAATCACCTCAAGTTAATTTATTTCTATAGTCTAAGCTTTCAGATCTAGCTGATCAACAATACATCATAAATCAAGATGATGTAATACAGTATGCAACAAAATAAAACAAGGCAGCAAAAAACAAAAACAAAAACAAGAAATAATAGGAAATGGGCTGATCCAGTGGAGCTGGTAGGTTTTCATAAATTCGGACAATAGGGATATTCTTCAGTTGAGAAACAGGGCCAGTAATTAGATTAAAGTGTTTGTCTCCCTCTATCTCATCTCACTAAAACACAGTGTTTTTCCACAAGCCCTGTTTCATTTGTTTTTCTCTATTGTAATCTAACTGAAAGCACATTCTATCAGACTGTAATCTTTGCAGAGGCACGTTTGCTAATGACATTAAATGGAATAGTCTTACATCTTTCTCACGTTTCTATTATGATCTAATTATTTTTGTCATTAATGCAGTAATCAGGTACGTTTTTATTCTGAAGTTTGATTCCTTAGTTTAATTTCACTCTCCCTTGTCACCTCTTTCTCATCATGATCCCCCCATCCTCTTCCCGGACTAATTGTTATCCTTTCAGTGTATGAAAATGAATTTAATTGGAATAATCCCTTTATTCAGTCCACCTTTCTTTGTTTCAAATCACTTTATACTTCTTTTAATTTACTTATTAAATTAATATATTAGTAATTAAATACATCTTTAATTTTCATCCAATTGACTAAGGAGAGGCGTTTGAAATGAAGAACTACAGGTCATTTTACGTGCGTGAACGTATGCGCGCACACACACACACACACACACACACACACACACACACACACACACACACACACACACACACACACGTGTTTTTCTCTGCACAGTTGGTTTGTGTGTGTGTGTGTGTGTGTGTGTGTGTGTGTGTGTGTGTGTGTGTATGTGTGTGTGTGTTTCAATTTCAGACAGTCTATTCTCAGGAACCTGCTGCAAACATAAAAGGAGAGAGAGATGGAAGAGAAATATTCATTTTGATCTCTTCCTCAATGTCTTTCTCCCCCCCCCCTCTCTCTGTCTGTCTGTCTCTCTCTCCCACTCTCTTTGCCCTCCCCTCATATGTCTCCAAGTTAAAAGCTGCTTCCTCTGTCTCTGTGTGTGTGTGTGTGTGTGTGTGTGTGTGTGTGTGTGTGTGTGTGTGTGTGTGTGTGTGTGTGTGTGTGTGTGTGAGAAAACAGAGAAACAGTTGAGGTGCCTGAGTCAGTCTGACCTGATCTCATGCAGTTACGCAGTTACTCTGATATAACGCTCACATGGAAGTTCGCATGGAAGCGCTTTGTGTGAGTTTTATAACCCTAGCACCAATGAAACACACATGGATTGCAGATAAAATAAAACAATCACAAAGACACACACACACACACACACACACAAGCAGAGAGAGAGAGAGGTGCTCACGCTCATAAAGGAGATTAACATTATAATATTTCTATAATATTCTGAGAATATTCCTATAGTGTGTGTATGTGTAGTGCTCAATGGAGATTGTATAGGGACCTCGCAGTAGTCAGCTGTAAATAGATATCTACGTCTGGCGCACAACTCTTGAAAAGTGGTTAAGGACCGCCCCCTAGGACCAAAACAAAGTGCATAACAGACCTATGAATGAGACCAATCGCGGACGGCGTGACACAGCCCAACCAATCAGTTTTCGCCACAGGACTTCTGGTGGCAACGCCTGGAAATGCGGACTTGTGGTTCAGACCCTCCATCGCTGGAAGCGTGCTGACGTAAGACGTTGAGTCTGACCACGTGAGACTGGGACCTTAATGTACTTTCTTAAATATCACACGCTTCGTGTGCTCGCTTTTTAGGTTGGATATCTTAGTAGCCTACTGTCTGTGCTTGCCTTGCTGTCATGAATGCATGTTTGTTTTAACCCTAACCCGGGTGGGCGGAGTTTGTTGTGTTTAATCACGGTGATTGACCCAAACACGAGAGGCCATCGCACAAAGCCACACCTTCCCTTTCCGCTCTCTGTCTGCCAGCCTGTCTGCATGATCAGAAAATATGCTGTGATGTCCACGGCTCGCTCCCCGCACGGCGGAGATACCGTGTTGTGTCCACCGCTCGCCCACCATGTGGCGGAGGGAGAGAATGAGAGATATCCATCCTCACCAGAGACGAAGAGACAGGAAGGCTGAGGAAGTGCTTTGATTTGCACATTCAAACATTAATGATGAGTGTCAGGAAAAACATGGCACTGTTGCTCCAGAGGAGAGGAGAGACGCGCAGAAGAGAGGAGGGAGGGAGGGAGGGAGGCAGGCAGGCAGGCGAAGGTAGAGAGAAGGCTGGAGGGCAGGTGAAGGGAGAGGTTAATCCTGGGGAGTGAGCACACATGAATTTTGACTGGTGATGAGAGAGAGGAAGAGAGACATGAATGTTGGCTGGGGACGAGAGAGAGGGAGAGAGACATGGATGTTGGCTGGGGACGAGAGAGAGGGAGAGAGACATGGATGTTGGCTGGGGACGAGAGAGAGGGAGAGAGACATGGATGTTGGCTGGGGATGAGAGAGAGGGAGAGAGACATGGATGTTGGCTGGGACGAGAGAGGGAGAGACATGAATGTTGGCTGGGGATGAGAGAGAGGGAGAGAGACATGGATGTTGGCTGGGGACGAGAGAGAGGGAGAGAGAGACATGAACGTTGGCTGGGGACGAGAGAGAGGGAGAGAGAGACATGAACGTTGGCTGGGGACGGGAGAGAGGGAGAGAGACATGGATGTTGGCTGGGGACGAGAGAGAGGGAGAGAGAGACATGAACGTTGGCTGGGGACGGGAGAGAGGGAGAGAGACATGGATGTTGGCTGGGGACGAGAGAGGGAGAGAGACATGAATGTTGTCTGGGGATGAGAGAGAGGGAGAGAGACATGGATGTTGGATGGGGACGAGAGAGAGGGAGAGAGACATGGATGTTGGCTGGGGACAAGAGAGAGGGAGAGAGACATGGATGTTGGCTGGGGACGAGAGAGAGGGAGAGAGACATGGATGTTGACTGGGGACGAGAGAGAGGGAGAGAGACATGGATGTTGACTGGGGACGAGAGAGAGGGAGAGAGACATGAATGTTGGCTGGGGACGGGAGAGAGGGAGAGAGACATGAATGTTGGGTGGGGACGGGAGAGAGGGAGAGAGACATGAATGTTGGGTGGGGACGGGAGAGAGGGAGAGAGACATGGATGTTGGCTGGGGATGAGAGAGAGGGAGAGAGACATGGATGTTGGCTGGGGACGAGAGAGAGGGAGAGAGACATGGATGTTGGCTGGGGACGAGAGAGAGGGAGAGAGACATGGATGTTGGCTGGGGACGAGAGAGAGGGAGAGAGACATGGATGTTGGCTGGGGATGAGAGAGAGGGAGAGAGACATGGATGTTGGCTGGGGACGAGAGAGAGGGAGAGAGACATGAATGTTGGCTGGGGACGAGAGAGAGGGAGAGAGACATGGATGTTGGCTGGGGACGAGAGAGGGAGAGAGACATGGATGTTGGCTGGGGACGAGAGAGAGGGAGAGAGACATGGATGTTGGCTGGGGATGAGAGAGAGGGAGAGAGACATGGATGTTGGCTGGGGACGAGAGAGAGGGAGAGAGACATGGATGTTGGCTGGGGACGAGAGAGAGGGAGAGAGACATGGATGTTGGCTGGGGATGAGAGAGAGGGAGAGAGACATGGATGTTGGCTGGGGACGAGAGAGAGGGAGAGAGACATGAATGTTGGCTGGGGACGAGAGAGAGGGAGAGAGACATGGATGTTGACTGGGGACGAGAGAGAGGGAGAGAGACATGGATGTTGGCTGGGGATGAGAGAGAGGGAGAGAGACATGAATGTTGGCTGGGGACGAGAGAGAGGGAGAGAGACATGGATGTTGGCTGGGGACGAGAGAGAGGGAGAGAGACGACGCCCAGCTGAACATGCCTCCTGTAGGAAGCCTCAAGCGGCTTTCTGCAGTGAAAGCACTCAGCTTCCACACAGGAAAGCAGCAGCATAGCTAAAGGCTAAATGATTGATACCAACAGCTCTGCATTCATCAAACGCTCCCGTTCACCCACACTCCCTATCGGAATTTAGTGCAAAACACGCCATGTGTTCTCGTGTCAAACGCCTGTGTGTAGGCTGGCTCCTCTCTTCCACTGGAGTTTACACAGACCAGAGAGAGAGAGAGAGGGGAGGGCAGAGGAGAGGAGAGGAGACTGGAGGAGGGTGAAGCAGAGTGGACAAGACAGGAAGAGAGGAGAAGAGGCAGGAAGAGGAGAATGGATCTATTGTGTGTGAAAGAGAAGGCTGCAGGGAGAGAAGGAGAACGTGGGTGTGCGTGTGGGCGCGCGTATGTGTGTGTGGGTGTGTGTGTGTGTGTGTGCATGTGTGTGTGGGAGAGAAGAGGGAGAGAGAGAGGCAAGAAAAGATGCTTAACGAGACAGGGTGTTGCTGGAACGTCACATGCAGTAGAGCTGTTAGAATTGGCCAAAAATGACGTTTGTTTATTCCTTCCTAACTTGTGCCTGCTGCTAATACCCTACACACTCTTCAGGTTCTGGAACAAAACTTGTCCTCAAGTGAGGATGGAGGCTGCGTTTTCCCCCACAATCGAATATTAATTTTCACAAATAAATGTATTTTTTTTCTTTTCTTTTTTTCTTACAATTCGAGAATTTAGAATATTCGTTGACAGCTGTAACATGCAATTACCTTCAGATGTATGTAGTCGCACGCACGCACACTAGAGATGATGAGTTTTTATGCCACCCTAATCCGTGTGTATGCATGAACCATCCGCCCGCCATAAATCCGCGCAAATTATTTTGTACTATTTATAGATCCGTGCACCCGACTCTTCACAACGCTATAAATGAGCGATTTGGGTAGATGAACTTACCGTTTCTGCTGCCGTCGGTGTGATCGCTGCAGTCGAATAAACTTCCATGCTGTATTATAATCCAGTCCAGCACTTGCCCATGTAGCATAGTAGGCTAACGCTATAGCTTTAAGTTTAGATCAAGACTGGATTGACCTGTATGGGAAAATAATATGAGCGCGTCTTCTCTTCTAACGTGTCTTCAGTGGAGACTCCTGTTTGACGTTCTGGTGACATCATTGACCATATAAGGAGTAAGAAAGCAGGCATATCCCATCGACATTGATGCATGGCTATTTGTTTACTGCTTTCTTCGGGGGTCCTTGCTATCTAACAATAGGATTAGGCGGCTAACATGTGCCTGACAAAAGGCTGGGGACGAGAGAGAGGGAGAGGGTTTAAGAACGTACAGTATCTATCTGCCTGTTAATATTCTAAACTATGTTCAATCACTTTTTGCTGTTGCAAAGCATTGCCAATGAAAACCTACATGAAACACTTCCTCTTCCAATTCAAACCCGTGCAGTGTATCGAGTGTAGATGTTGTGTTCTCTGCACGCCCAACCCGTATGGACTCTGTGCTGTCAGACATTTCCACCTCCTGTTTGTTCCCAGAACCATAATGTTGTAAAGTTCATCAAATAGGTCCCCAACAGATACAAAAATGTGCATTATACACTATACAGTATGTGTTTGACGTAGCCTACATACAAATAACTGCTGCGATCGGAGCCAGAGGCAGACTGCGGGAGCTCCGCCCCCAGCTGATTCGCGCGGGGGAGGCTGCGCAGCCATTGTGTAGTATGGCCAAGTTCGGTCATTAAGCTGCGCAGTCGGCAATTAATCGTCCCTAATGACCTAATTAAAAAAGTCCAGTTCTGTTAGGTCACCTGCAGGGGGTGCTGTTTACACTTGCAGAAAGATGCAACGCGATTGCATGTAAAATGGCGTAGCTGTGGCCGAACACAATCTTCTCGCACACTCAAGCCCATTTTATGCTTCGTCTGCCGACACTTTTGAAACGGTCGACGACAGAAATGAGGACTTGAGTCGACACTTTCAAGTGTCGGCGAGCAGTGTCTGCTACCTGGTGAAATGTCTAGTGTCGCTGACTACGTCATAGTATCGCGCAAGTCTGATTGGCTATATAGACGGCACGCGCTTGACTTCCTTGTTTTGGTTCCACCTGCTAGTTTTCGCTCAATTGAAATGAATGAACGTGTCCGCAATATTTTTATCAGCCTGTCCTTGATGTATGACAAAGAACGTCGTGACCAATTTCCCAGAGAGAGAGGAGGTGAGTTGTGTGCTGTTTATATGCGGCTGCAGCCAAGTACGTTACATCTTGCCTCTGAGGTGGTTTCACTGTGCATTTCGTTCCCTCTCTTCTCTTGGCTGTCTGCAGCACTATAGCGTTCGAGTGTCACGTGACCGTTGAACCGAGGCGAACGTCCTCTGAAGTATAAATGCAACACCATGAGCGACACTTTCTTTTTCGTCTGCGACCATGTGCGGAGCGACACTTTATAATAAGTATAAATTAAGCTTCAGTCACTCACAGACACTTTGCATTCTTATTATAGGATTGAAAGTAAGTATAAGGAAATGACCTGCAACCCTACTGAAGCATCATGTTCGTTCAGGCAGGACATGTAAATGGTCTGTAATCAGCTGATCGTCAGCTGATCCACACAAACACCAGTCAAGTGGGGGCAGTGCAAACATGGTTGTTGCCGTCGGCTCCTGGTTCTTGCCTGTAATATCTGCTACTTGCTCCTGTTGACGGGCTGTGCTTCCCCAGACTCCTCCTCTGCTGGGCCCTTATTAAACAAATACACTGATGATGATGTTCCTGTAGGCTGGGCTCTTGAACGTACCGATTATATTCCACATCTCAGTGCTATGTGTGTGTGTGTGTGTGTGTGTGTGTGTGTGTGCAAATCCTCAGGGGGCATTTCATTGCGCTCCCAGCTGAATCTTTAACATGCTGCTTGGCTTCATAGAGGGGGCTGAACCTGCACAGCTGGATAACCATGTGTGCAGTTATGGTTTTAACTCATGACCAGAGCGTTTCTGACTCAAACTCAATGGCTGCATCAAACTGCAGGGGGAGCACTGCTATGTTGATCTTGTTTCTGCTTATAATGTGCAGGAGTTCTTTTGCTGGCTGTTCCTTCCTACTGTATGCTTTAGGAAATCTACCTCCACAAATGAGCTTTTGACAACCTTTACTATATTCATATTTCCTCTCCTCTCCTCTCCTCTCCTCTCCTCTCCTCTCCTCTCCTCTCCTCTCCTCTCCTCTCCTCTCCTCTCTCTCCCCTCCTCTCTCTCCCCTCCTCTCTCTCCCCTCCTCTCTCTCTCCTCCTCTCCAACCTGCCTACTGTATTGTCTCTCTACCACTGTCTCGCTCTACATGACCTCAATTCACAGGCATGCCCACATCATCTACTGCTCTCTCTCTCTGCCCTCCCTCTCTCTCTCTCTCTCTCTCTCTCTCACCAGGTGTACATTGTGTTGAGCTTGAGGCTAATATGTGTGAGAAGTACAAGAAACGTGTATACGCTTCATCAACGCTGTTGGTGTGTGTGTGTGTGTGTGTGTGTGAGAGAGAGAGAGAGTGAGAGAGATAGACCTTCTGTTTCCCTCTCCTCTCATCTCCCTGACCTCAATTCCCAGGCAACCCTCAACCCCCTTTCTCTCCCTGTCTCTCTCTCTCTCGTTTCTCTCCCCTATCTCGCTCTCTGTCTCTCTCTGGTCTCTCTGTCTGTCTCGCTCTTGTCTCTCTGTCTGTCTCGCTCTTGTCTCTCTGTCTGTCTCGCTCTGGTCTCTCTGTCTCTCTCTCTGGTGTCTCTCACTGTCTCTGTCTGTCTGTCTGTCTCTCTGTCTCTCTCTCGCTCTGTGCCTCTCTCAGTCCCTCTGTGTCTCTCTCTCTCTCTGCCTCTCTCAGTCCCTCTGTCTCTCTCTCTCTCTCCCTCTCTCTGTGCCTCTCTCAGCAGGTGTATTTTGGTTTTGAGCTCGAGGCTTGTGTGTGTGTGTGTGTGTGTGTGTGTGTGTGTGTGTGTGTGTAAGATGCCCTACTTCTCGCAGTAAAACTAGAGGGGGAAATAAAATAAACTGCAATCAAGGCAATAACAGTAAAATCCGTGCAGAAAATGAAAAGAAATGCGTGTGTGTGTGTGTGTGTGTGTGTGTGTGTGTGTGAGAGTGGCTGTGTGTGTTTGTGATCTTGATGTTTGTGTAGGAGGTGTACATCTCTCCCTCCCAGCTGTCATTGCATGGCCCAGTCTTGGAGTTGTTGGCCTCAGTTTCCAGCATATGTAAGAAAGCCCCTCCAGCAGACGCATGAAACGCTGCGAGGAGCAGCGAGACAGGGCCTGTAATGAAATCAGCTGATAGAAATATCAAATGAGCATTGAGGCTCCATGGAGAGCCTGCAGAATGCAGCGCCTAATGCTGGCTGTTATCACAACTCATTAGACTATGATATATTAAGGGGATATCCCACATAGCTTTCCTTCCACTAAAAAGAGAAAGCAGCCAATCAGTGAGAGTGTTAATTAACTGCAGTGGGTCATTGTCCAATCAGAGGTGTCGTTTGGCTTCAAGAGTGGATTATGGGTCCAGCGATTGTGGTTGGTTTGTAATGAGCCTACAGAGATAACTGGCGAGTGAGCATATGGCTGACGCTTGCTTCAGAGAATAAGCTAGCATTGAATGACAAAGACTATATAGAGAGTGAGAGCAGTCATGTAGCCCCAAAGACATGCGCCGAAAAAAGAGAAAAATTCCACTGTTCAGTGTTCAGGCTTATTTTGAGCTATGCGAGGTCAACTTACTTTACCGCACTGTACACAAAATTTCACTGGTCCTACCGATTTTCACGCCGCTTCGTGGCAGGCAGCGAGAGATTTCACGATCAACTTTGATGAGTCTGAATGCAAGATGAGATTTCTCGCTAACATTTCAAACACATCTTCTCCACAGTGTGGTTTATTGCAATTAAGCTCCGTTGAGATTTCCTGGTATTCCCAAGGCGAGGGGCTAATGCTCGCTTGCTAGTATGCTAACGGGGGGCCAAGCGAATGATGTAACTGAGAGAAATATCAGCAACCTGCCATCTCTTCCTCTCCCTCCCTCTCTTCTCAGTCTTATCGACTGCTTGTTCCTCCCTCCCCTCTGTGCCTCTCGGTGCTCGTCTCCCTTCCTCCACATGTCAGCCTTTCTTCCTGAAATACCCTCTCTCTCCTCTCGGGACTCACTCAAAACACCGTGTTTCACCACAGAGGAGCTGCTTAGGTTGAGGCATGGGAATCACTGAGGTTGGGGTTAGGTTACGGTCGAGGCTGTGGAATTATATCCCCATCTTTAATCAGCGGTGCGCTCTAGCAATTTGAGAGCATGATTTATAGATTTCACGTTCAGATTTTGTAAGTAACCCCGGCCCGCCCACGGACTCGGATAGCCCCCGCGTGTGCTTAGATTTGCTCTGCTTGTCCTCAAACTGTATGTTCACGCTCAAAACTATTATTTATTTTACCTTTTATTTTAGCAGGTAGTCACTTGAGATCAAAGATCTCTTTTATGATCAAGACCTGGCCATTATGCTTGGACAGACTGCTACTGTGTAGGTACAGGAAATACTAGGCATTACAGGATCGGCTCGCCCTCGGTTTCGGGGTCCACAACTACAGATGACGTTAAACTCTCACGACGTTTATTTTCAAAAAGTAAGGCTCATGTTTATGAGAAATGGTCCTGTAACACTTGAATCATGATCTTTGAATGTTTGTATGATTCATATTTTTTATGTCTTATCATGTCTGATAACATCAGTAGCTTAGCTTGTTAGCTAATCTAAAGTTGTCTTGCCATTTTTCTCACATTAATCCCGTGCCCGACGTACAGCCAATCACAATCCGTGCCAGAGCCGTTCTTGTAGCCGAGCAGAAATTGCACCGCCACCTAGACTCCCACTCAAATAGCCGCTGCTCGCCTCGTGCTCACATTTGCTCTGCTTGTGCTCAAACTCTGTGCTTCCAGTCAAACTGCGTCTGTGCACTCTTGAAACTTCTGCTCTTGGATTTCTTCTCTGCGCTTGGATTTTGTGTGTGTGCAAAAACACTGTCAGAAATCCCCAACCAATAGAATGCCAGGTAGAGTGTTGACTATTGGAATTATCCGTGAGCCAACGACTCATGAAATCTAAAAATCATGCTCTCAAATTGCTAGACTGCGCTCCTGATGAAAGATAGGGATATACAGTAATTCCATAAAGGCTGTTGTAAAGTCATGAAAGACTGACGATACGACCAAATCCGAGCTGAAGAGAATGCGCATCAGGCACCCAAAACAAGACGTAGGACATGAGATACTCTGTTTTTAGGCAGTCCCCTCTCCTGTTTTGATCCCCTCTCTCTACCCCGTTTTCTCCATCTTCTTGCTCGCCCTCTCTGAACTTCTTCCTTCTCTCCTCTCTTCCTCATCCTTTTCTCATTCCAAATGTAGGCTCACCAAGCCAACTTTGTGTATTTCCAAACATCCTCAATAACTTACAGAGAGAGAGAGAGAGAGAGAGAGAGAGAAGATTGGAAAGGACCCTATAAAGGATGGATCGAAAGGGGGAGTGAAGAGGAGAGGGAGGGGAAGAGGATCAAAGAAAAGTAGACTCCCGAGAGAGTTCCTGAATTAAATAGAAGATTAAATCGAATTAATATTGAATCGAGAGAGAGAGAGAGAGAACGAGAGAGAGAGAAGGAGGGGAGGGCCAGGAGGATGATAAGAAAATCCTCCTTGTAGCATATTTAAAGTGACTGGTTAATAAAAACATTCTCATTTGGTCATGAGGATATACAGTATATTAAGGTTGGGAAGATTAACTTAGTTTCACTTCAAGTAGCTGCAGTAATGATTTTTAAATTAAAATATGCAGCCTAATGAAGTATTTGTAGGAAATCATATATAAACCAGTTCAACCTAGTTTCATGAGCATGAGCAATTTTTTGTATCTGTTCTAAATCTACCTTAAACCGATATTTTTCAAGTTTTTAATACTCTTATCAACATGGGAGTAGTAGACGAATATGCTTGCTTTATGCGGATATGTTTATTATTATTGGAACAATGACAAATACTGTCCAGAATATTCTTCAGAATAACCTCAAGGGTGTGCATGCTGAAACATACTGTATAGTGAAGTAGAAGCATATAGGCTACTGTAGTAGGCTGCATAATTAGCCTACTGGTTCATCTGAACAAAACAAACTAAGCACAGCTTAGAATTGCATTTATAAATGTCTTTTGTTATAGCAGCAGTGTAGTAGGCTAGTGAAGACTACAGTAATAAATATCGGCAAATGAAGACTAAGGTCGCTTTCACATAATATAAGCTGGTGGACTCTGTGCCTACGTACCGAAGGATAGCCAAGCCAGCTGTTGAGTGTTGTTGTTATGACGACGTAGGTCACGCGGCGTGCAGGTACTGTAGTTCACGTGTGCGCACCACAGTGTTTGTTTTGCTCGTTTCTACCGTCTTCTACTCATGACATCTGCTCACCCTACTTGAAGCTGAACTTGCCATTAATACCCTTTTCTTCCTCCTTTTCTGCTCCTCACGGAGATTTGTTTCTGCTTTACTTCCTGAAACCGCTGCGAACGGCTTGACTACAAGTACGGGTGCGACGAATGGACAAAATAGCGGCATGCGATTAACGCGATGAAATAATAAATAAATAACGCGTTATGGTCGGCCCTTAATCGCATCGCGATGAACGCGTTAACGCTGACAGCCCTAATAACAATACAACTACAATACAGCAATACAAACGGAAGTACAAAATCACACAAGGGAGAACCCAGTATCCAGTTAATATGCAAAATAATGTCACAGACAAAAATACAGTTATGATGCATATAGGTACAATCAACAATTTCACTAAGAATTTAGGGGCAGTTACATTGATCGAGAGTACTAATTTCTCCATCCTTTAAAACTGACTTAAACACTGACATTGTTCCAGGAGGAAGGGCCAGCGTATTTAAAGGCCTTTTTGCCTCATTCATGATCTCTGGATGTTGCTTTATGCTCATGTAGTGTTTGCTAAATCTTCCATGTTCAGTATGTAAGAACTGCACAGCCTCATACAACAGGCTGCTGGTTTGTCAATGAGTAAAACACTGACTGGAGAATCTGGGGTGTAATTGGGTGAGATGGTTGTTGCGGTTGTTGTTTTTTTATGCTATGGAGCCCAGGAACAATAGCTAATAGTTGGCAATCAGTGGCGATCCGAATAAAGACAAACAGAAACACACACATCCACCCCTGCCCTGGGAAATGACTACTGAGCAGCTCGCTTGCAGCAGTTGGGGAACTTCCTTGCTCAAGGGCACACTGGCAGGGGAGATAATTCCATTATTCCCACAGCTGGTCTGGCATCTAATAACAACGATAATAATACTAACAATAAACCGAGAAAACAAAATAAAAATGGACCAAACAAAATAAATGTGTAACTCTTGATATAAACACTTCCATACCCTTCAAAGATTCTTGCAGGACAAATTCCCACAACGTCAGAGTAGTCGGTCTCAAAGCGATTTGGAAATTTTCAGACCTTAGCAATCAATCACAGAGTAAAGACCTGATTGACAGCAGGCGGACCCTTGAGATGTCAACCTGCTTGGAATAATGGTCTTTCTCTCATGTTCAGCTTCTCCTTCCTCCCTCTCTCTCTTCCTCCCTCTCTCTCTCCCTCTCCCTCCCTCTCTCTCTTCCTCCCTCTCTCTCTCTCTCTCTCACTCCCCCTCTCTTTCCGACATGACATTCATGCATTCAACACCCATCTGGCACTCATTCCCTCTGTTTTCTCTGTCTTCATCTCTATGTCTCTGTCTCTTTCCACCTCTTTTATTGTTTGTCCTCTCTCTCTCTCTTTCCCCTCTCTATCCTTTCAGCCCTTCATTTCTTGCCCTCTCTTTTCCTCTCTCTCTTGATGACTTTGGGAGCGTTGGTCGCTTTGGCCATCAGATAACGATGTCCCCGATCAATATGCTCTGTACGTGTGTGTGTGTGTGTGTGTGTGTGTGTGTGTGTGTGTGTGTGTGTGTGTGTGTGTATGTAGCCTTTTAAGGCTTATCTCTTAGGGATCAGCTTGTGACTGTTGTTCTTTTAGAAGCACTGAGCCTTTAAGACCTTTGCTAAAACTATAGCAGCCAACATTCTTCTCCTCTCCCTTCCTCTTCTCTCCTCCTCTATTCTCTCCTCTCGCTCATTAAGCTTTTAATACAACTTTACAACCCGCATAAGAGACAACATTACTATTCATGGAAGGAAAGAGAGAGAGAATTACAGGGGGAGGGAAAGAGTTGAATGGAGGGAGGGGCAGATACAAGGAGGGAGGAGGAGAGAGAGAGAGAGAGAAGGAATGGCTGAAGAGAGAGAGTGAGAGAAGAGGGGAAGATGATGAAAGGAAGAGACAGACTGTATAGTGAGAGACTGTTGGCAGTCATACTGATTTAAAGCAACGAGCAGTGTTTTCCATAATGCTGACAGTTTGAAAATGCTAAATCAGCTGAGAAAATGTCACGTGATCCCGTAGGATTGTGTCAGTGCAGACAAGAGAGGAGAGTTTTGACTACATTTCACTCACGATGAATCTGAGGTTGTGTAAGTGACTAACAAAGCTGGAATGTCACCAGACCTCTTGGGATAATCAAATCTCAGTGCCTAATGCGGATTGCACGCCTCAACTAATTTCACTGAAGATAAAAGCTAGTATCCCAAATGATATCCATGATATCATTTCCATATCCATATGAATTAGGCTACAGGTGTATTTTGCATATCTTCTTCAAGAGTTTGACTGGAAAATAATGTCTTTTGTAACGTTCTTCTCAGCCCAACTCAAAAAGGCAGGTCTGCTTTACTCAAATGTTTACATGAGCGTTACAAATGTACACAACGCCTTCACACCCTCAAAGTATTCAGTATTTAGCTGTCACATAAAGTACGTTCAGTCCTTGTATTCAAAGCTCAGTCAATCATTTGCCACATACTGCAATTACAGATTAGAGTTTTAATCTGCAAATGATTTCATCTCCAGTAACTAGTCTATAAAAAGAGTGTGCTGCTGTAAACATCCTGTGATTTACAGCTCTTTTATTGTGTATGTTACATTTCAGGGCTAGCTTGACTTTCACATTTTCATAATGGCACTTGTCACATCAAATAAACTGAGACCCTGCTAACTTTGAGGTAAATATACCCATTGGTTCCAAAGAAGAATGCTAACACTGCTAATGATGCTAGCAGGCTTTAGGATAGTCGGATGCCTTTCACAGAATAACAGCAGGCTAAAACGTGTTGTCCTTTCAAAATCGAATTGTCTCTTGGCATGTGATCTGACATTTCTCTCCTTTTCTTGGCTAGATTAGATTAGATTAGTTTGAAAGTTAAAATGTACGTGGATGCAGTGCGGTGAAGAACAGTGGAACAGGATGAACTATGAGACAAGCACACACACACAGAAAGGTCAGTTATTTCCGCGGTAGACCTCTAACAGACGAGGCATGCAGAAAGCACTGTTTTTCCTTTGCTGTCCTCACCTCCTCTCACCGTCTCTGCCTCCATCTGGTGAGTCACAATGTTTTGTAACCAGCAGAAACAAAACACTATGTTAATGCATACTGTTTCCTTGTGTCTGTGTACAGTATGTGTAGCTGTAGCACGTATGTACGTATGTATGTATGTATGTATGTGTTAACTGTATGTAACGTTAGCTGTGTGTGTTCAGGTTATTTTAGCATCAACGGGGTTCAGCTTTCATCACAGCTGCTGTTTGATTAGCATACTCGTCTGTCTCTTCCCTCTCCTCCACCTCTAACATCAAAGAACAGACGTGTTTCTTTCCCTCTGTTCTCTTTGTTGACACATGCTACTGTGCATCACTTTGGTGAGAAAACTGCCTCATAATAATTCAACAAGCCACTTTAGGAGTCAACTATTTCTCCCCCCAAAAAACTGACTTTGGCTGTGTTAAGAAATAGGCTACCGCTTAGCTTCTGAAAAGATTTTCAGTTTTAGCCTTTAGTTGACACTATCATCTAGGTGGGGCTTAGTGCCTTGCTCAAGGGCATATACTGTATATGCATGTTGACGGACACATTGGCTGCTGCATGGATTAAACCTGTGCCCTCTCTAACCACTAGGCTGCTCTACAGCCCCCAATTGATGAAGTGTCCCTGATTGTTATCATCCTGCTTGCTGTAACTCAATGAGGTATTGTGCCTTTTTATAGACGGTTTTAACTTAACAACAAAAACATTCTAAATTGAACCCCCGCTCACTTCCTGTTGCAATGTTTGCTATGGACATAAAAGAAAAAAAACATTCAAGTGCAGGACTGACCATTCCGTGAAAACCGTCTATACAGCTGAGCAGCGAAAACAAAAGTAACGATGTCGAGTGAATATTTCTGCAGTTTGCCGAATGCTGAGAAAAAGGAAGTGCTGTGGGGTTGCGCTCTGGTGAAAACCGTCTATACAGCAGCCATATCTCATCTAAATGATGAAAACAATGATCATCTCCATCAGTCTTTGGACACAAAACTGTATATATATACACTGGAATTATCCTTCAGCACCAGGGAGGTGATGATGATGATGATGATGATGATGAGAGATGAGCAGAGCTGGAGGTAAAATGACCCAAAAAGATCAAAGGCTTCAGAAACGTACTGTATTAAGGGAACATAATGATATTTAAGGAAAGACCGGCTCACAAGTTAATCTAGCTATACTGTTAGATAGTGAATAATGTGACTTGTGAGCATTTTCACAATTCAAACACTTTATTTTGTCAAAGGCAGTCAGACAAATATGATGCATCAGCAAGTGCAGGCTGACGAGCCAACACATCACAACAAGCCAACAAATGAGGGAGAGTGCAGAAATATGGCTTTTGGACTGACGACGTGTGAATTTGCTAGTACTGTACGTATGACTTTTGGCCGGACCGCAACAGCGGGGCCAGCCATATAAACTGTCTGCCACTGACTGACTGAGTGATGAAGATACAGTACACCATTGGTCGGCTGGAACACGTGGTCAGCCATATAGTACTACTACTTAGGTTTTGTTGTGCCATTCATGACTTTAAAGTGGGCTCACGGTGCGGTTAGGTAACTCGATTACCAACTCCGAAAGTCAATTTTTACTTGATATAGTCTTGAGACCTTTCAACAGTCGTGCTGTTTTCTGAAATGACCTTAGGTTTCAACTCCACTTCAGCTCCACGGCCATTAAAATAGGACTGCTATTTTGAGCTCTTCATAAGAGGCTTTTGGTTTACCGTCGTTCATTTCGGGGCACAAAACAACTCATACAAACAAGCATCTTTTAAAAAAAGTGACGTTTGTCTTACTCAAATATATTTATTGAAAGGAGTCTTGCAAGAGGAAGACATGTGCACAGCAGGGGCCTATGTACACAAAGAGAAAGAGATTGAATCAGTCCTATGTATCTTCCAAGGGCGTACGTACACTTTGCGTGTACAGAGGTGTGTCTACGGGGTGGCACTGGCCTCAACCGTGGCCAACATTACAGCCTTTCAGAGGCTGTAGCACTTTAAAGCTACAGTGAAGATATGCTATCATATGAACCTGAAAGACATAAGGCATCCATTGGTACAAGGCAGGTCATGCTAGGTTGTTGGGAAGGAGGATGATGCTCCAGATTGAGAGTAGATTTTGGCAGCGCTCTCCAAGGTGCTGAAATGCTTTGGTTCTCCCCCTGGAAAGATGTAGGCCCTCGTACAGAATGTGCTGACATTAAAACAGCTCTCCAAAGTAAAAGCGAGACATTGTATGTCTGACTGTAAGTTACAGTTGGAGCCATTCTGACAACAAGGCCGCTGGCATAGCAGGCTAAGGGTTACAGTGAGGTGACCATACATCACCAAACCTTACATTTTCTGAGGTGAGCCCCAGTTCAGCTGTTAATAATAATAATATGTTAATATGTTGAATTTTCAAGCCAAGCAGTCAAGAGGGAGACATTTAAAACCCCCTTCCCTTTTCAACCAACTAGAGTTAATATGCCATTTATTCAGTAAATGTGAGCAATAAATTCTCGCATGCTGAGCAACCAGGTCACTGGATCCAGCCTACAAATTCAAACTTTTTGACGTATATTAGGAAATCTGAATTCCCACAATGTGGCTCGTTTTAATGTTCTTTTCACTCACTTGTGGACTGTGAGCCAGTATTTAAAAGCATTGCTGAAAAGAGCTGTACGCTTTGGGTAAGATGTTGACTCTCTTCTGACCCCTGACATTTATCTCTTAAGATTGACTCACACATTAAACACACGCGTGTGCGCACACACACACACACACACACATACGCACGTGCGTACACACACACGCGCACACACATACACACACACACACACACACACACACACACACACACACACACACACACACACACACACACACACACACACACACACGGTCTTTTTAAGGCCTACTGCCCTAATGTGAGCTGTCAGCTCTGCCACATTGTTTTGCTTGTTACACGGAATAGTGCTGGAGGGTGGAGGTGTGTGTGTGTGTGTGTGTGTGTGTGCGCGCGCGCGCGCGCGCGCGCATGCGGTTGTGTGTCCCTCTATGTAAAAATGACAATGAGTATGTGTCTGTGAATCGGATTTAAAAAAATGTGTGTGTCTTCATGTGTGTTGAGTATGTGTGTGCCCATTTTTACACACACACAGACACATTACAACATCAACTGTACTCACCATCAACACCGGAGCACCGCAGGGGTGTGTGCTGAGCCCGTTCCTCTACACACTGTACACAAATGACTGCATCAGCCATCTCACCCACCACCATTTACCTCAAATACTCGGGACGGCACTGCCATTCTCGCCTTCCTCACAGACCGTAACTCTGTTCTGGACTATCATAACACTGTTGCACACGTCACCCAGTGGTGTGAACGCAATCACCTTCACCTCAACGTCAGCAAAAGAAAAGAAATGGTCAACCCCGCCCTCACCCCAACATCCCATCCTCATCAACAATGAACCCGTTAAAATAGTTGACAGTTTGAACAAATACCTTGGACTCACGCTGGACAAGAAACTCAGTTTTGACCAGCATACACAGAACATTCAGAAAAGGAGCCACCAAAGACATCATCTTAACTTAAAGGACTAATGTTGCCCCCGTTATACCGTTTGAAGGTATACCGCGGTTTGAAAACGTCACGGTATCAAAACCACTCAAATTTGCCGTCATACCTTCCCCACGGTATCAGCTGTTTCCCCAAAACAAAGTGCCCAGGTCGCTTGCAGAGTGCAGCTTACGCGGCCCCTCCCCCTGGCTGCATGCCTACCTAGACTAGAGCACAGTAGAGAGGAGCCGCAAGGACCCCCCTGAACTTTACCCCATCTAAAAAGATGACGTCGGCTCTATGGGAATATTTCGGCTATTGTAAAAACACAAATGGTCCGCAATACCGCGATACCGTGAAACCGTGGTATTTTTGTCCAAGGTTATCATACCGTCAAAAACTCATACCGTTGCATCCCTAATTCAGATGCCTTTGAGGCAGATTATATCACATTGCTGATCAGTGTATCAAAGAGAGTCTCTCAGTCGACATAATCTGTAGAAGAGATCAGACACACACACACGCACGCGCGCGCACACACACACAGTGAAATAATCTAGTCCATCTCTGTGTCTCTCTCTCCTTCTCCTTCTCTCCTCCTTCCAGTAACGTCCTCAGATTGGTCATCTTGGATCTGCATAATCACAATCAGATAGGAAGACGGAGCTCTTGTTTTCCTGCAGGTCTTAATGCTAACTTCACAGTGTGAGGAAGCCGTGTGAGGAGAGAAGAAACGCCCTACAGGGAGGATGTGGGTGTTTTTATATTGGCATGCTTGTTAAAATGAGGCAGTGTAGACCAGGGCTCTCTGGAGAAGGCAAGTTGGCAATGAACTAAAACTGTACAATTAATGGATTCTTTTTCGATTGCAATATGAACCTCTGCCATTTCCAAATCGCAGAGGCTGCAATTAATTGCTGGAGAGGTGTCCAAAAGGGATTTCTGAGTTTCTGTGTTTTAGGGCTGCGGGTAATCTTTGGTCCATGAAAATTGGTGGAAACATTTCATAACTCCTTCACACTGGCATCTGTTTATTTGAATTTTCTTTCTTCCACAAAATCACTTTTCCTTAAAGGTCCCAATTCGTGCAGCTGTAAGCTCTTAAAAACGTGTGTCTCTGGTCCATAAAACATGATTCTGGATTAATTTGTCGAAAATATAACAACCCCGTTTGTTGTGACGGAGTTGTCCCTTCCTCATCTCGTTGCATCCCAAGAATGGTCTGTTTCTATAATATATTCAGAACTAACAGTTCCCATTGGCCGCTGAGGGAGAGCCCGCCCCAGGCTCCCAGCGGCCAATCAGATTAGCGTCTGTGGACCAGCACGCTAGGTTGTGTCCACAACTAACGTTAGCAACGCTACGCTAAAGAGGACATCTCAAAATGCCTAGAATTACCGAATGCACCTCCGCAGTTGCTGGATCACGTACAGTTGGCGTCGCTCCAGCTAGAAGTGTTAATTTTGTGGCTATAGACAAAATGGTGCAGGTAGCTTGTGTGAGAGAGACCCGCGCAGTATGCTTGAGGACCATCGTGACGTCCCAATACCCCGTCTGGGGAACACAGCGTTAGGGGGTGTGGCTTGAAGGAGACTGCAGGGGGAAGCTGGAAAGGGACAAATCCAACTGTGGCAGTTCTGAGGTTGTGACCACTCATTACAGGGAGGGATGACAGCAGTATATATGCATTTACAAGTAAAAACAGCTTTTGCACGGAATGGGACCTTTAAACAAATTTGAAAGTTCTAAAAAAAACAACAACACACAAACATGTTTTATGGATTGGAATCAGTAACCTTCCAGTCACAGTCTGGCTTCTCCAGTGTCTAGGCTGCTGCCACCTTCCAACACAGGTGGCCTTACTTTGAATTCCAACAATAAGGAGATTTTATATCTATGACCGTCAACATACAACTTCAATGTCCTGAATCAAAATCAACCTTTTGAGGCAAAATGGTGCCACCAACTGATTCCCACTCACTTAAACAGGCAATGACATTCCTCCTTAGCCTGAAGATGCAATACAAATGTGACGTGTGTGTGTGTGTGTGTGTGTGTGTGTGTGTGTGTGTGTGTGTGCGCGTGTGTGTGTGTGTGCTGGGCAGAGCCACAGTGAGAAAACTCGTGTGAATTCTCGGATGAGGTGGGAAATTAGGGAGAGCTACTGTCACGCTAACCTTTGATTAGGGCTGGGTATCGTTCAAAATTTTTCGATATCGATACCGTTTCGATACTTGGATTTCGATACCGGTTCCTGAACGATACTTTTTTCGATACCAATTTTTAGAAAAATCAATTTTAACAAAAATAAAACTGCATTACACATTGAAATTATTTTACAAATCTTTAGTTTTCCCCCCATCTTAAGTTTTACAGCAGAAAAAAATAAAACCTACTGTATTTAACATAACTTTAAGTTCTCTAAACGTATTGCCGTCCCTACAAAAAATATTGGAGTACTACAAAGGAAAGAAATGTAGCTAAAACAAATAAATCAGTGGAATAGTTTTCAGTGCAAAACTAAGGGGTTGTCCTACAACCCAGGTTTTATGAGTGAAGCGAGGCTCCCACCTATTGCCATCTCTGCGTGGTACACGCTATTGAATGCTCTTACCTTTTATTACTTTAAAAGTGTCCTTTCCAACCATCCATTAGACCGTTGACAGGATGCAGACTGGACCCTTGGAAAATCCGGGGCGATCCTGACGGTCTCATGGTCTCCCATCCAATAGCAGGAGTAGAGGCGGGCACAAGCCCTCACGCCTGGAATTGGACCGGGAAAACACCACTCACCCGGCATTCGGCCAGAACCAGACAGACTGGCAGCAAGGCACCTGAGGTGGGAGCCTCGCTTCACTCATAAAACCTGGGTTGTAGGACAACCCCTTAGTTTTATTTCGTTGAAGCTCGGCTCCCACCTATTGCCACCTTACAACCGACCTTGCTGCAAAGGAGCACCTAAGTGCCCGACCTTGCGACTCTCGATCGAAAAATGGGCCGTCACGGCTTATAGCGCATGGGAACCCGATAAGGATTGGGGAGCAGTCAGCGAGGCAACTAGTCCGCGGAGGCAGACAGAACCGCATGAGCGAATGTCGCGCCTCCCACATCCAGACTATAAAACCTCACAAAGGTATGGTGAGTCGACCATGACGCAGCTGCGCACATATCTTCCACCGTCACACCGCGCAACAGCGCCCAGGAAGAAGCCACGCCCCGAGTAGAGTGGGCCTTAATTCCTTCCGGTGGAACCTTCCCAGCGGCAGAATAGGCCAAGTTAATGGCCTCCACTATCCAGTGCGATAGACGCTGTTTGGACAACGGCTTGCCCAGAGCCTTAGCCCCATGGCACACCAGAAGCTGGTTAGACGTACGCAAAGTACGCGTCTTGGCCACATAGGCACGGAGCGCCTGCACGGGGCAGAGCGACCTAAGTCTCCTCTCTTCCGCCGAAGAAGAGGCAGAAGGCTCAAACGCGACCAGGTCTATGGTCATGGACCTGAAGCCAGCCCCAATACACTTAGGCTGATAAGCAGGGTTCGGGCGGAGCGTGGCCCTGCGCCCATCGTTAGAGAACACCATGCACGATTGTTGCACTGACAGGGCAATCAAGTCTCCCACTCTCTTGCCGGAAGACAAAGCGAGAAGCAATGCCGTCTTCAGCGAGAGGTGTTTCAGGTCGGCAGCGTCGAGTGGTTCAAACGGGGGCCTCGAGAGGCCATCCAAGACCGTGACCAAGTCCCACTTGGGAAAGATGTTCCTTGTCTGGGGGCGAAGCTTGCGCACACCCGTCATGAAACGAGAGACCAAAGACAGGCCTCCCACTGTCTTGCCCTCGATGTCCATGTGGCAGGCCGAGATGGCGGCCACATAAACCTTAAGGGACTGCGGCGACTGGCCCGCTTCGTACAGACCCTGGAGGAAGCAGAGAATGGGCCGAACGTCGCAGGTCACCGGGTCCAGGTTCCTTTCTGCGCACCAGCGTGAGAAGGACCGCCACTTGTAGGTGTACTGAGTGCGAGTCGAGGTGGCTCTAGCACTCTGTATGGTTTGCACGACGTTCGCAGGCAGGCCCTGGGCTAGCAACCGTTCCCGTTCAGGGACCAAGCGGCCAGCTTCCACTTGTGTGGGGATGGGTGGAGTATCTCTCCGCCCGCCTGCGACAGCAGGTCCTTCCGACGCGGCAGCAGCCACGGAGGACCTCTCGTCAGAGTGATCAGATCCGCAAACCAGACCTGCGACGGCCAGTGCGGGGCTACCAGAATGAGCTGTAGCCCTTGCTGTCTCACCCTGGCCAGCACCTGGGGAATCAGTGCGATTGGGGGGAACGCATAGAGGGCCGCCCTCGGCCAGACGTGCGCCAGCGCGTCGTGGCCCAACGGTGGATCGTCCGCGAGGATGGAAAACCACTGGGGGCAATGGTGTGCGAGCCGCGAGGCGAAGAGATCGACGCTGGCTTGCCCGAACCTGGCCCAGATCTGCTCCACCACCTGTGGGTGGAGAACCCATTCTGAATTGCGCGGGTTGCCCCGCGATAGCAGGTCCGCTCCCAGGTTGAGGTGGCCCCGAATGTGTGCCGCCGACAGGGACAGCAGGTGGAGACGGGCCCACTCGTGGATGACCGTAGCCAGCTGGTTCAGAGCCAGCGACCGGACACCGCCCTGGCGGTTGATGTACGCCACTGTCGCGGTGTTGTCCGACCGTATCAGTACATGGTGGCCCATGATCTGATGTTGGAAGTGCCAAAGAGCGAGGCGAACTGCCTCCAGCTCTAGTATGTTTATGTGGCGAAGCTGTTGGGCTTGCCATCGCCCGTTTGCAGCCTGGCCTTCGAAGACCGCGCCCCAGCCCCAAAGGGAGGCGTCGGTCCGAATCACTCGCCTGAGTGGGACCGGACCCAGTCTGGCGCCCTCTAAGAGCCAACAGCGGTCCGTCCACACTTCCAAGGCTTGGCGAGCGCGGTCCGACAGCGTAAGGACGCGGGACCGATGTATCGCTGGGTCCAAGCGATGACCGAGGAACCACCTTTGGAAGGGGCGCATGTGCAGCAGCCCCAGAGGAATTGCCGCGGTCGCCGCGGCCATAAGGCCCAGTAGCACGGAGCACTGGTGAACGGAGATCGTGCGTGCGTGACGCCGAGTCTCCGCTGTCCTCCGAAGGTTGTCCAGCCTCTCCGGAGAGAGGCGGGCGCGCATTGAAAGGGAGTCTAGCTCCAGACCCAGGAAGGTTGTGACCTGTTGAGGCACAAGGGCGCTCTTGCGCCAGTTTATAAGGAACCCCAAGGCCTGGAGGTGGGAAGTCAGCACCTCGGTGTGTGCGGACACCATCTCGCTCGAGCTCGCCGCTATCAGGGCGTCGTCGAGGTAGACGTAAACGCGGATCCCCATCTCTCGGAGGGGAGCCAGCGCTGTGTTGACGCAGACTGTGAAAGTCCTGGGACTTAGAGACAGGCCGAAGGGGAGTACGCAGTACTCGTAGGAGACTCCCTGAAAGGAGAACCGGAGGTACCTCCTGTGCCTTTCCACGATGGAAACGTGGAAGAAGGCGTCCTTTAGGTCGACTGACGTGAAGAAGTCCCCGGGTCTGATCGCTCTGAACAGTGTGGGGAGCGTCAACATGCGGAAGGGAAGCTTCCTGAGCAGGGGGTTTAGCCGCCTGAGGTCGAGGATGGGCCGTAAGGACCCGTCCTTCTTGGGCACCAGGAAGTACCTGTGGTAGAACCCGGACTGCCTGTCCTTGTCCGGCACGGGCCGTATCGCGCCCTTTGCCAGAAGCGAGGAGACTTCCTCGCCGAGGACAGCCATGGAGTCCGCATCCGCCAGGTCTGAGACAGGGATGCCCGTGAAAGCCGGCGGGGGGGCCGCGAACTGCAGCGCGTAGCCCTTCTCCAGCGTTCGCAGCACCCACGGTGTGGGTCTGCACAGCCTCTTCCACAGGGGGAGGCTGTTTGCCAGGGCAGGTCTGGTGCCCTGTGTCGGGGTTACCCTTGGCACATGATCCTGAGGCGCCACGGCACACGGCCCCAGCAGGACGTCCCCAGGGGGGGTGCGTCCCGGAGGCCGTGGCAGCATGGCGTGCAGCCCCGGCAGGACCAGCCCATAGGGGCTGCGTCCCGGAGGCCGCGGCGAGTCGTCGCCCGTGGTGTGCGGCCCCAGCAGGACCAGCCCGGGGGGGCTGCATCCCGGAGGCCGCAGGAGGTCGTTGCCCGGCTGGTGCGACGACAGCTGTGGGGGGGGAATAGCAGGGGGGCCTGCAGATGGTGAGGTGCCCTCCGAGCACCTCGCAGCTTTCGCTGGCAAGGGACACGTACTGAGCAAGGCTCTCTTCGGCGCTCGACAACACTGTGGGACGCCAGGTCCTGGCAGCGTGGAGGCTGCCCCTCCCCCCCCCGGGGGACCGCTAGGTACGCGCCGGGCCTCGGGGCCCGGTCGCGGTGGCCGACTTGTCAGGGTTACGGCGGGAGCCCCTGCTGCGGCGGGCACGGCTTCCTCGACCCGCGCCAGTCCAGGCTGGCTGGGGAGGTGTTGGCCCCGCGTTCCTTGGGGCATTCGAGCTGTTCCTGTCTGCGTTGGCTGGGGGACCGGACCACCCCTGGGGTTGCCTGTCCCGTGGACGGCGTGCAGGGCTGCCGCGGGTCGTCGTCGAACGACCTCGGGCAGGGGGTGGCCTCGCTGTGTGATGGGTCGCCCCGGTCTTGCGCGGCAGGACTCTGCCGACCGCCTCCGTGTCCTCACGCCGCCTCTGGGCCCTGCTGGCGAGGTCCGCCATTGAACCGAAGAGCCCGGTAGGGCAAACGGGCGCGTTGAGGAGGTCCGTCCTCTCATGGCCACGCAGGCTGGTGAGCTGCAGCCAGAGGTGACGCAAGGCGGCCACCGAAGATCCCATGACCCTCCCTGAGTCCTCCGACACACACTCCAGCATCTTGAAGACGTAGTCGGAGACCCGGCGTAGCTCAGTGAACATTTCAGGCTCGGGGGCTGCTTGGACCTGGTCTACCAGGAAGCAATGATACTTAAGCAGGAAGGCCATGGTGTTGGCCATGGAGGCCGCCTGGCCTGCCGCCAGATAGGACTTTTCCAGGAGCGAAGCAGTCTCCCTGCAGGCTGGGGAGGGGAGCAAGGGCTTCCCTTCCTTCTTCTGGCCTGGGAGCAGGTGGTCCGCCACCGCCTTCTCCAGTGGGGGGGGATGTTCATAGCCTGATTGGGCCCCTTCCACGACGCTAGACCAGCACTTAAAGCGTCGGATGGGGGCCTCAGAGGAGTAGGGTTTGGTCCAGGATCGCTGAACCCTACGCTGCACGTCGGGGCAGAAGGGCAGGCTGCCCCGTAGCGGCGTCTCAACGGCGCGGAAGTGGGAGGCGGTGAACATGTCCTTCTCGACGGTAGGGGGCGTAGGCCAGTCCCAGTCGAGGGCGGAAACAGCCCTGGCCACGACCTCCCTGAACTCCCTCTGGTAGATCTCAGAGGAGATGTCGTCAGGAGGGGGGAGCCCCCCGGGGTGAGCCCTTTCTGGGTTACCCGGGCCGGCCAGCAGGGAGGCCTCATCATCCCGTTTTGGGTGGATCTCGAGGAAGTCATCCCAGGGTCCCCCGCCTCCGGCCATCTTGGCGGAAAGGCGAGCCCATTCCGAGACACGGGAGTTAGCCGCACCTTCACCCGACCTGGGGGAGGGGGGCAGGGAACAGCGGGAACCATGTGGGGAACGCAGGTGGGGACCGCGCTGGGAACCCGTCTTGTGCTGTGAACCCGCTGGGAAACTGTGCCGGGTATACTGCTCGCACTGCCGTGATCCCGGCGGGAAGTCACGCTGGGAACCTACCTGGCAGCTGTGCTGTGAACCCGACCGAGAACCGCGTTGGGAAATTCGCGCGTCATGCCGCGGGCGCTTCGGCGGGGAGCACTGTTGGGAACCTACTTTTTTTCTTTGGTAGCTGTGCTGCGAACCCGACCGGGAACCCCGCGCATCTTGCCGTGGGCGCTTCAGCGGGCAGCGCTGCTGGGAACCCTCCTTGTGGCCATGCTGTGAACCCCAACGAGACACACGTGGGGAGCTCACCTGGGAGCACTGCTGGGAACCCTCCTTGTGGCCGTGCTGTGAACCCAAACGAGAAGCACGTGGGGAGCTCTCCTGGGAGCTGTGCTGGGAGCCCTCCCGAGAGTTGTCAACGTGCTGCTGTCCGAGAGGCAGCGGGGTGTCGGAGGTAGCAGGCCCAGAGGTAGTCTGACTCTGGCTGGGCTCAGCTGCAGCAGCAACGCCGCCAGCGTGGCCTCTGAAGAAGTCTGCCCTGTATTTTTGAGTGCTACGAGGCATCTCAGTACAGGCGAGGCAAAACTCCGGATCTCCGAGGCAGCTATCTGCGTGGGCCTGTCCCAGGCATTCAACACACAGCGTGTGCGAGTCCTTGGCTGATAGCCACGCGCCACACTTGTCCGCACAGCGCTTCGCCTTGTTAACACTAGCCATCCTGTTAGAACACGCGGTAGTGACAGGCGAACAACGTTAACGTTAATGTATCCTCTTCTTTATCGCCTTGTGGGTAACACTGAAGCAAGCGAGTTACACAAACCACTGAACGTGGCAGACCGAGCGCGCGTAGGCGGCAGGCTATTTTAGCGGGTCTTAACTCTAGCAAGCCAGTCGGCAGTGGTGCCGACTAATACCTGTAACCCAACACAAGAACGAGACTAAGCTACGAAACACGTGACGCTAGTAGCGGAGAGTTATCTCTACGTGAGGTTAGCTTAGACAGAGCAATTCAATTAGCAAGCATACAACGACACTCGGACCGGCTTGTTCTTAAAAGCCGCCGACACGTGAAAAAAACACTTAGCTTTGTCGCTCGCCTCCAACTTTCACCGCCCAGGCGAAGGTAACCTTCCAGACCGGAAAATCAACGACCGAGGTTCCCGTCCGCTACGCCGATGTACGGGGAGCAGTTGAAGTGAAAGTGGTCGGGCAAGCTAACGCTAATCTGGAGCAATAATTCACACGTCTGTCCTTGGCCGAATGCAGGTAAGAGTGGTGTTTTCCCGGTCCAATTCCAGGCGTGAGGGCTTGTGCCCGCCTCTACTCCTGCTATTGGATGGGAGACCATGAGACCGTCAGGATCGCCCCGGATTTTCCAAGGGTCCAGTCTGCATCCTGTCAACGGTCTAATGGATGGTTGGAAAGGACACTTTTAAAGTAATAAAAGGTAAGAGCATTCGATAGCGTGTACCACGCAGAGATGGCAATAGGTGGGAGCCGAGCTTCAACGAAATAAAACAGAGAGTTGCAAATCAGGGTTTAATGCTCACTGATGCAACAGAACTCTATTCTTGTCCAAACTGATGAGATGCATGGAAGACTAGTTGAGCATTGACTAGCCTATCAATATAGCCTTATATGCCACAAAGTGAATAGCATTTATATTCAACAAACTATCATGACATCAGCGTTTGTTAACGAGTTGCTAAAAATACATGGGCGATAACTGCCCGCTTGCACATAACGTTAACGCTAATTAATTAAACATTAACGCTAGCGTTGCAGATCAGTGTGCTCACTGCTGCAACAGAACGTCATTCTTGTCAAATCTGACGAGACAGCTCAACTTCACTGACTAGCCAATCAATATAAATGAATCGCATTTACATTCAACAAACTATCATGACATCAGCGTTTGTTAACGAGTTGCTAAAAATACACAATGCCCGCTTGCGCATAATGTTACGGCGGCAATTAATTAAACGATCTAATGCTACAACTCACAGCCAGATGCATGGATTTGTCAGACTGAGGGATCTGATAACCGCTAACTTGCGGTAAGCTGAGCTGACCCACCTCTCAATTATTTCTCTTGTCTGTGGAAACCAGTCCGTGTTGTTTCTGTTTCTTTTCCTGCTTTTCATCATCTTCGCCATATGGTACTCCAGGATAGGAGTAGCTTGAGTGGCTAACTTCTTGTATACTATCCGCACCGCACGCCTGGCTCACAGTCACAACAAACACACCGGCTAAAGTGGGCGTAACGTTTCCTGCATGCCTCTACATGACAGCCAATCACCAGCCGTATTAGAGCGCGGCGTGCAAGCATGTCGCATGCTTATAGGCTCAATGACGCTGTTTTGTTTTGGTATCGAAAATTGGTATCGATTGACAAGGGAGGCTTCGATACCCCTTAGTATCGATGTTTCCATTTCGGTGCCAAGTAAGTATCGAAACTCGATACCCAGCCCTACCTTTGATAGCATCTTGATTTGCCCTTGAGCAAAGCGTGGCGTCACACTTGAGTGCTCATGTTGGACATTTGCAAGGCGCCTCAGTTACATGAAGACAACACTGCGGTGGAGCTGGGCAGCCCCCAGGTGTGAATGTGTTTAACTGCATGAGAATGAAGTGGGGCAAGTGCTGCAAAAGATCATGTATGTTGAGCAAAAGCCTTCCCCAGATAAGTACCACTTAAAAGAGAAAGTGCTAAATTGACGTTGAGAAAAAGGTTCTCAGACAGCAAGTGGTGTGATTTTGACTATATAACCTTGTGGAAAACATACTGATGATCCAGGTACGAGTAGAAGTCGGGTGTTGATCTCTCGCTGTCACTCCTTTGTCTGTCTGTGGCTGTGTCTCTGATGCTTTCATCATAGCAGTCTCCTGTATGTGAGGAGCTATCTCTGTCTAATGGGCACAGTGTTCAAAGCAGAGCAGTTGTGTCTGTGTCTGGCTGTTAAGTAAGGGTTAATGTACGACGAGGTGTCCATTATCACTTTTTAAGGGACGACGTGGAGGCGTGAACCGTCCGAGGCGAAGCCGAGGATGGTTGCCTCCGCGAAGTCCCTTAAAAAGTGATAATGGACACCTCGAAGTGCATTAACCCGCTTATACCATGGTCACTTGCCAACAAAACAATAAGACCAGTCATTTATATTTCCATGTGTAATAAATAAAGCAATCTAAATGGCTAAATGTCTGTTATTCATACTGTAAATCCACGAAATAAAATAGTCCCTCCCACCTCCACCACCCGCTCCGTTTTAAAGCCGACTCAAACGTTAACTTTATTACAGGAATGCAGGTTTAACGATGTTTTGCGTTCTACATTAAATGAAGACATTACCGTTTGGCAGCTTGCTTTATTTTGTATGATAGATACGTATTGGCCAAGTATATTAACATTTAAGAGCGAAGAGTTTCAGGAAGTGAGAGTGAGAGAGCAGCGCCCTGCGTGTGCTGCTGATGTGGTGAAATGCAGAGAGAGTTCTCTCTCTCTATCTCTCTCTCTCTCTCTCTCTCTCTCTCTCTCTCTCTCTCTCTCTCTCGCCCCCGCTCGTGCACGAGCCGAGGGAAATCTTCTCTTTCTCGCCGAGAAGAGCCTGGTGACGCGAGGTTAAAAAATCTCCGAAACGAAAATCAAAATTGTAAATAAGAGTTATTTTTGATAAACTGAGCACACAGGGGTGATTTAAATACTTACTTTGACCGACTCAATTTTTTTCTCAAGTTCCAAAATTGTCATATTAACCCTTAACGGGGGTATAGAGCTCAAACAGCTCTCTTGATACCACTTTTGAAACTATGGCGCATTGATATGAACGGTGAACAGACCATTTAGCTAGGTGTCCATTATCACTGTACAATATCACTTTTTAATGGACACCTTGCAGCCAATCAGAATCGAGTATTCACCCAGACCATGGTATAAACACTGTTACTACAAAGTTTTTCTCGTTCCTTCTATCTTCTCCTGTGACGACTCCCTGTGGTAATCATAGAATAGGTAAGGGTTAATGTACGACGAGGTGTACATTATCACTTTTTAAGGGACGACGCGGAGGCGTGAACCGTCCGAGGCGAAGCCGAGGATGGTTTGCCTCCGCGAAGTCCCTTAAAAAGTGATAATGTACACCTCGAAGTGCATTAACCCGCTTATACCATGGTCACTTGCCAACAAAACAATAAGACCAGTCATTTATATTTCCATGTGTAATAAATAAAGCAATCTAAATGGCTAAATGTCTGTTATTCATACTGTAAATCCACGAAATAAAATAGTCCCTCCCACCTCCACCACCCGCTCCGTTTTAAAGCCGACTCAAACGTTAACTTTATTACAGGAATGCAGGTTTAACGATGTTTTGCGTTCTACATTAAATGAAGACATTACCGTTTGGCAGCTTGCTTTATTTTGTATGATAGATACGTATTGGCCAAGTATATTAACATTTAAGAGCGAAGAGTTTCAGGAAGTGAGAGTGAGAGAGCAGCGCCCTGCGTGTGCTGCTGATGTGGTGAAATGCAGAGAGAGTTCTCTCTCTCTCTCTCTCTCTCTCTCTCTCTCTCTCTCTCTCTCTCTCTCTCGCCCCCGCTCGTGCACGAGCCGAGGGAAATCTTCTCTTTCTCGCCGAGAAGAGCCTGGTGACGCGAGGTTAAAAAATCTCCGAAACGAAAATCAAAATTGTAAATAAGAGTTATTTTTGATAAACTGAGCACACAGGGGTGATTTAAATACTTACTTTGACCGACTCAATTTTTTTCTCAAGTTCCAAAATTGTCATATTAACCCTTAACGGGGGTATAGAGCTCAAACAGCTCTCTTGATACCACTTTTGAAACTATGGCGCATTGATATGAACGGTGAACAGACCATTTAGCTAGGTGTCCATTATCACTGTACAATATCACTTTTTAATGGACACCTTGCAGCCAATCAGAATCGAGTATTCACCCAGACCATGGTATAAACACTGTTACTACAAAGTTTTTCTCGTTCCTTCTATCTTCTCCTGTGACGACTCCCTGTGGTAATCATAGAATAGGTAAGGGTTAATGTACGACGAGGTGTACATTATCACTTTTTAAGGGACGACGCGGAGGCGTGAACCGTCCGAGGCGAAGCCGAGGATGGTTTGCCTCCGCGAAGTCCCTTAAAAAGTGATAATGTACACCTCGAAGTGCATTAACCCGCTTATACCATGGTCACTTGCCAACAAAACAATAAGACCAGTCATTTATATTTCCATGTGTAATAAATAAAGCAATCTAAATGGCTAAATGTCTGTTATTCATACTGTAAATCCACGAAATAAAATAGTCCCTCCCACCTCCACCACCCGCTCCGTTTTAAAGCCGACTCAAACGTTAACTTTATTACAGGAATGCAGGTTTAACGATGTTTTGCGTTCTACATTAAATGAAGACATTACCGTTTGGCAGCTTGCTTTATTTTGTATGATAGATACGTATTGGCCAAGTATATTAACATTTAAGAGCGAAGAGTTTCAGGAAGTGAGAGTGAGAGAGCAGCGCCCTGCGTGTGCTGCTGATGTGGTGAAATGCAGAGAGAGTTCTCTCTCTCTCTCTCTCTCTCTCTCTCTCTCTCTCTCTCTCTCTCGCCCCCGCTCGTGCACGAGCCGAGGGAAATCTTCTCTTTCTCGCCGAGAAGAGCCTGGTGACGCGAGGTTAAAAAATCTCCGAAACGAAAATCAAAATTGTAAATAAGAGTTATTTTTGATAAACTGAGCACACAGGGGTGATTTAAATACTTACTTTGACCGACTCAATTTTTTTCTCAAGTTCCAAAATTGTCATATTAACCCTTAACGGGGGTATAGAGCTCAAACAGCTCTCTTGATACCACTTTTGAAACTATGGCGCATTGATATGAACGGTGAACAGACCATTTAGCTAGGTGTCCATTATCACTGTACAATATCACTTTTTAATGGACACCTTGCAGCCAATCAGAATCGAGTATTCACCCAGACCATGGTATAAACACTGTTACTACAAAGTTTTTCTCGTTCCTTCTATCTTCTCCTGTGACGACTCCCTGTGGTAATCATAGAATAGGTAAGGGTTAATGTACGACGAGGTGTACATTATCACTTTTTAAGGGACGACGCGGAGGCGTGAACCGTCCGAGGCGAAGCCGAGGATGGTTTGCCTCCGCGAAGTCCCTTAAAAAGTGATAATGTACACCTCGAAGTGCATTAACCCGCTTATACCATGGTCACTTGCCAACAAAACAATAAGACCAGTCATTTATATTTCCATGTGTAATAAATAAAGCAATCTAAATGGCTAAATGTCTGTTATTCATACTGTAAATCAGTCTTCCACGAAATAAAATAGTCCCTCCCACCTGCACCACCCTCCGTTTTAAAGCCGACTCAAACGTTAACTTTATCACAGGAATGCAGGTTTAACGATGTTTTGCGTTCTACATTAAATGAAGACATTACCGTTTGGCTGCTTGCTTTATTTTGTATGATAGATACGTATTGGCCAAGTATATTAACATTTAAGAGCGAAGAGTTTCAGGAAGTCAAACAGTGCAGCGGGGGCTCGCACTGCGTGTGCTGTATGTGGTGAAATGCATCTCTCTCTCTCTCTCTCTCTCTCTCTCTCTCTCTCTCTCTCTCTCTCTCTCTCTCTCTCTCTCTCTCTCTCTCTCTGCACGAGCCGAGGGAAATCTTGTCGCCGAGAAGAGCCTGGTGACGCGAGGTTAAAAATCTCCGAAACGAAAATCAAAATTGTAAATAAGAGTTATTTTTGATAAACTGAGCACACAGGGGTGATTTAAATAGTTACTTTGACCGACTCAATTTTTTTCTCAAGTTGCAAAAGTACCTTATTAACCCTTAACGGGGTTAAAAAACTCAAACTGCTCTCTTGATAACACTGTTGAAACTATGGCGCATTGATATGAATGGTGAACAGACCATTTAGCTAGGTGTCCATTATCACTGTACAATATCACTTTTTAATGGACACCTTGCAGCCAATCAGAATCGAGTATTCACTCAGACCATGGTATAAGTGTGTGTACTGTAGTACGCATGCCTCTGCACAATGTCTTCCCTATGGCCTGGCTCTGTCTCTCTCTCTCTCTCCCCCTCTCGCTCTCTCAGCCCTCCAGAGCAGTAGAAATCTTCCTTCCAGTCAATTGAAGCCGTTTTAATGTCTAACGCCCTGCTCTGCTCCAGGCAACGTGTGTGTGTGTGTGTGTGTGTGTGTGTGTCGTGTGTGTGTGTCGTGCGTGCGTGCGTGCGTGTACGCTGCGGGCTAGTCATGACTATGATGATGCCTGCATGTTGAGAACAGTGTGCAATAACATTACCCCTGTGTGTGGGTGTGTGTGTGTGTGTGTGTGTGTGTGTGTGTGTGTGCATGTGACTGTGTGCGTGTGGCGTGTGTGCTTGTCTCAGGAGTCTTGATTAAAGCTTGTCATGTGGATCCTAATTTTCCATATGATATGAGTGTGTATATAAATATGCTGTCACCACCACTGACTCGTAATACTATCAGATTTGTGTGTGCCTCTGTGTAACTGCATGAATCCACTCTACTGTATAATTCCACTCATATTATTATAACTCAAGTGGAACAAATTCCCCATGTTAAACACTGATTATAGCAGCTTCCATCCATAGATGCGTGTTTAGGATGTAGCGGTGTAAGAATATACGTATTTGTATTTAACCGGTTAGGTACCTGGCTTTAGGTTCCATTGGGGCGACACTGAGGTCTGAGTAATAATTGCAGTCATGTTTCGGTGGATGAGACGAGGAATAGGTGTCTTGAAAACAATGACATCTTCTAAAACGTGCTCTTGGCGTCACTGGAACGGACGGGCAGGTGACTGGCCCTGCCTAAACTTTTACCGGGCCCCGGGCCTTCCTCACATTTTACCCCGGTATCCAGTATTACCATCCGATTAAAAATCACATGAAAAAAATCTCATTGGAGGGCTTAGAGCAGTGATACTCACCTGATGAAGTGATACTCACCTGAACGCAACATGCAAGATACCCGCTGAATAAGTGTCCAAATGTTCATGTCATTCTGGCCAATACTCACACTTCTGTTATAGCATTTCAGTCTGGATGGAATATGGAATATCTTTCAATAATCTATGATTTAGCTGCTAAATTGTAAAATACCGCCGTCTGCTCGCTACCCAGGCACTTATGTATGTACTTAACCTAAGTAACTATCCGGTGTGCACAACATTGTCAGACTAAACTCCGTCTGACACCTACAATCCGCTACAGAAAAATGTATATTGATTGTTTATTAACTGGCCCCTGGCCTTCTATCATTTCACGAAAGTGGTCCCCGGGCAAAGCAAGTTGAGTATCCCTGGCTTGGAGGGAGCTGCTAATTCCAAATGGTGAATTTATGTAGTGGCTATACATACCGTGGCTGCAGTGTGCTTGCATGCAGGCTCATGAGTGAATGATGAAGTTACAGCGTTGGATGGCCGTGGCACGTGGATTGTGACAGTTGGTGCTGGTTAGTAGAGTACTGTAGGTACATCGCTAGCTAGCTGCTAGCCGTTAGCTACACATTGCCAGCTGAGAGGAACACGAGCGGCTGCATTGTTTTTCTAATTCTCCCTTCTGACACACACACAGAGCGAGCTGGCTCGCCGTGGCACATTGTCGCTCAGTCAGGAGTAGTCTCTCCCCAGACTCAAATATCAACGTTGAATCGCTGCGCTCCGCATACTACATAAGTGAGTCTGTGCCAGTTCACAGCCACTGCTGGTTTTTGAAGGCGGGTTGAAATTGAATGAGTGACAGGTCGTAGCACCGATGAGAAAGCGGTTCGAAAAATGGCCTGCGCCTCCCGTGTCGTCTGATCGCGAAGTCGTTACTGATTGGGGAAGACTGTATCCATCACTGGCATATCATTGGCCAAGTGAACGGATCCCTCCCACTAACCAGCCGGCTGAGGGGAAGTGTCCCAGACCCAGAGAGAGCTCTGCAGCATGCAGTAACGTAGTGTATCAGACCCAGAGAGAGCTCTGCAGCATGCAGTAACGTAGTGTATCAGACCTAGAGAGAGCTCTGCAGCATGCAGTAACGTAGTGTATCAGACCCAGAGAGAGCTCTGCAGCATGCAGTAACGTAGTGTATCAGACCCAGAGAGAGCTCTGCAGCATGCAGTAACGTAGTGTATCAGACCCAGAGAGAGCTCTGCAGCATGCAGTAACATAGTGTATCAGACCCAGAGAGAGCTCTGCAGCATGCAGTAACATAGTGTATCAGACCCAGAGAGAGCTCTGCAGCATGCAGTAACGTAGTGTCTCAGACCCAGAGAGAGCTCTGCAGCATGCAGTAACATAGTGTATCAGACCCAGAGAGAGCTCTGCAGCATGCAGTAGCGTAGTGTATCATGTAAGAACTCTCATGGGTCTGGCGTTGAAACAGGAGTAACCTCGCGTCACCAGACTCTCTCAAAGGAGAGAGAGTCTGGTACAGGGAATGTCATCCCCCCGAAGACCCTGTGTGTCCGGTGCTTCATCCGGTGGTATTTCCACTTTGTCCCCCATAGAAGGATGCTTTTATATGCTGTTAGTTCATTTTATTTTTCTAGCTACATAGCTGGATAAAGCGCATCATATTTATTTACGTTACTATGACGCCCTGTTTTCAGAGCAGAATTGTTGTTGTTTTTTAGCCGTTCCCGGCGTTATCTGCGGGACGACGTGGTGTGTTTCCGCCGGATGACAGAAACAGGGTTTTGGCCCCAGACTGCTCAGCAGAAGCTCTCCCATGACGTGTGCCATTATGGTCGCTTGACTCTCTTCTAAATAGGTCTTCTTTTTTGACAGCTTATTTATTTGACAAATTACACATTGCTTACAAAAGGTTCTGTCATCACTTTCATAGCATCTTCCACCGCAGACAGTGGGGCTGGACAAACACTCTGCCATTTATTATATATACATTGCACAGCATTTTTATTTTTTAATGGTAATGACGGTAATGAAATGGATACCTTTGCTATTTTCAAATATGCTGGTGTAAGGTATTACCTGGTCCTTATTACTGCCCAACCCCACCCAACAAATCTTTCACTGCAAGTCTTCTGCAGTTAGTGCCAAATGAAAGGGCTGTTTGACGGCAAAGTAAAGGGCTGAAAATGGTCCAAAATATAACGTACGTGTCATGTACACCGACACGGATTGGTTTAGGTAAGCCTTATAGCATACATGCACACTGACATTGATTTGTTTAGGTGAGCCTCATAGCTAGGGCTGGCACGGATCAGAAAACCCACGGTTCGGATCGCGTGACGGATTTTGAGCCACGGATCACGGATTTTTCGGATCAGCAAAAAAAATAAAAAAAATACAATAGACAAATAATACGACTTTGTTTCCCATTTATTACTTATGAACACTTTAAAGGAACTTTAACCCATGGTCTCAACATTCAAGATGTCCACGGATTATCCGTGATCCGTGCCAGACCTACTCATAGCGTACATGTACACCGACACTGATTTGTTTAGGTGAGCCTTCTTTTTAGGTGGCTAAATTACCTTTTTGCTCGTGAGCCCCCACTCACAGAAGCAGAGAGCTCTGTTTCCCTGTCAGAGCTGCTCTCCGCTGCTCCTAACTGGATGCAATCTACTGTGGTTAGCCTGCTAACTATCAATAAGTACCTCATACAACCCCACGTCAGAACATCTGAGCTATCCCTTTAAGAAAGATGCTCTTGCTCTTTGATTCTGAGGGCTGATGCAAAAACCAAATGTACTGTTGATGTTTTAGATACAGTAGCTCAACATGTTTCTCTTCTCAAACTACTCCAGTGTAGCTGCACTTGAAATATCTCCACATCATTGATGTTTGGCCTGTGATCTGCAGAAGAAGAAAAACACAACACCAAACAGAATATGATGTGCTAAAGCTGAACATCTATTAACACAATCTATGAATGAGGGGTGAGTGTTTGTGCTCAGCTCTTTACCATATGTAGTCTGATTTGGTGAATTCACTGCTGTTCTGCTTGCTCTGAGGATATACTCACACAGTCTATACCATATGTATGTGTGTAGAATATTTAACCATATTTCCAATGTTGAAGAAAATTGTGTTGCAGTCATTTTACCACAATTACAGTACATTACCCTCATGTTTACTCTAGTTGTTGTAGCCTATTTACAGTATACTCACTCTATACAATTAGAGTAGAGAGAGGCATGATTGGGTGTCACGTGGTCTGAACGTTGTTGCAAGGAATTTCATTAGTATTACTTTGAAGCGTTTTAAGTATCTCATTATCTAAATGCTATTTAGAATGATGGCCTGAATGTTGTAAATGCTGCATGTTCAAAATGTTCTTTCTCACAGTGTCATTAGTATCATGTTTGGAGGGTTTTAGTGTGTCTAAGGCCATGTTCAATCCGATTTGCTGCTAAAGTCATTAATCATCATTATCTTGATTGGTTTCCCAAGTCTGATTTGGGCAAGTGTTCAAGTCGGATCTGTGTGTCCAGATACAATGAGCCAATGAGCCAACATGCAATGTTTCTGGCAGTGTTTGCATGTCTGCTCTCTGCTCTTCAAGTCCCCGCCCCCTGCAAAAGACACTCTCAAATCTGATTTGGGTGATCAGCGCGTCCACCCTGAAGTCACATCAGTCGAAAGCAGATTGGAAACTACCTCCATATGTGGTTCGGCACAAGTGACAAAAATCAGACTTGGAGCGTCCAGACTCATAAAACCAATCTGGATAGAATCATTAATAGGTCATTACAGTTCACAAATCAGATTTGGCCTCCTAGTCTGAACATGGCCTAAATGTTGCTTTAAACAGTTTCATCAGTATTTGTTTCAGTGGAGCACTTCATTGTCAGATAAGTACTGTAGCTTCAAATTACTATCACCAACCAAAAGGTGGTCATCTTTGGCTGTGGCTGCTAAATCTGTCAATTTCCAATGTTGGCAGATAGCTGCCCAATGCTTTCTTTAGCTTTTTCTCTATCCCAAGATGTGCTTCTGCTGGTTTTAGAATAGATTTCCTCCTTGTTTACTGTTGGATTACAGCACTCATTGTTTATATCATGTTTTCTCTATAATTGAAGAAACAGTTTACATAAATTAAGTCATTTAAAGAGCATGAGAAATAATGTCTGTTGGGATTCTGAATTCTCTATCTCAAATGGCGTTAGCTTGCTGTTCCAGAGGCTCTTCTATCTGGGGCACCAGCGGACACACTGAAAGCAGGTGTTTGAACACAGGTGTGGTTGCTGACTTGATTAAGTTAATTGGTTAATTAAACATGGTCATCACACTCACTAGGCCTCTGTCCAAATCTTCCACTTAGCCTCAAATGATTTAAATGACTGCATCTGTCTCAAGGATGCCTGGATGGATGGATGGATGATGGATGAAAGTATATATGTGTGAAACAGAGGGAGGGGTTAAGACTGCTGGTCCCACCCCTGAAATGATTTCTGTCTCCATCTCTCTGTAATGGAGTCTCTGCATGTGCTCCTCAGTAGGCGGTTTTACTAACCTTTCCTCTCCCTTCGATGTCACAGCTCTCATCCTTTGCCATTTTCAGGTTAATTAAAATGCTGCGTGCTGTGCGAACGCCAACAACACTGACTCTGAAAATGCTACAGTATTTTCCCAGCACCACTGGAACTAGTGCAAATGCCAGGAAGTAACACAGACTTCCAGAAACACGAGGAGAAGAAAAGAACTAGCCACAAGTGTGTGGGACACGGGGGATGGCGTAATTATTCAATGAGCTAAAGTGGACGTGCTGGAGTGTGGAGAAATAGCTGCCTGTCAATGAGACTAGTATAGACCTTATTCGATTGACGTCACTCACATACGGGCACGCCCACCGCCGCCATATTCTCGACATAGCGCTGCAGCTTTAAGTGACAACCTTTAAGTGACAACCTATGTGAGAGCAGCGTTTATAGGAAGCTAGCTGCCGTTAGCGTTTCCTGTACCGTTCCAATTGTGTTCGGATGGTGACCTGCGTTATACATGGCTGTAGTAATGATGACAGCAATAAAGTCCCGTGGTTTGTTTCTATCTCTACCGTCCTCAGACGTGAAGGGAGCGAGACTGAGGATACGTCAGCAGCACAGGAGATGTGTGGATAGATAGGAGAGACAGGTGAAACTTTCTGACAGCTCCTCACAGCAAAGTCTGTTCACCTCGTTTTTTCTTTTGTTTATTATTACAGGCATTAACGGCAGCATACAAACAACAACTCTGGGGTTTTTATTGCTGTCATCACTATCGTTATTTTGTAATGGAACAGAAACGACAATAAGCCCGTTACTATAGTCAGCTGCAGGACGGTATGTCAACAATATGGCGCTGTCCGGGGTTAGCGAATAAGGTCGATAGTGAGCATGTGTAGAATAGCATTAGAGAGGTTAGCATCTCTCCCTGTTTCTTAGCTCTCTCTCCACCTCCCCATGATGCAGACAGATAATGACAAACCCCAGGCAGTCCCTTTTTATCCTCTCTGTCTCTCTGTTTCTCTGGCTTAGAGAGACACACACACACACACACACACACACACACACACACACACACACACACACACACACACACACACACACACCTGAAACACACAGACACTGGTTCACATGGCAAGCACTTGTGTTTATCAATCATATCAACATCAAGTGTTGCAACATGGTAATTGCCTGGCCAAGACCTCACTTTTGGTCGTAACGCGCAAGCACGCACACACACACACACACACACACACACACACACACACACACACACACACACACACACACACACACACACACACACACACACACACATATACACCCACAGATACACACACACACACACACACACACACACACACCACACACACACACACACACACACATACCTATACACACAGACACACACACACACACACACACACACACACACACACACACACACACACACACCTCTTCAAAGGCCAGATTAACCCCTTCTTACATGTTGCTATCTTGTCAAAGAAAAACAACCCAGCCCCCCATGTCTTTATATGCGTCTATCTCTGTTTCTCCTCTCTCTCTCTCTCGCTCTCCCTCACTCTCTCTCTCCTCCCTCTCTAATACCATTATTGGAACCATCAGCCAGAGTGGTGGCATTTACTGGCCCTGACGCTCACAGACACAGACACGCAAATGCACACACACAAGCACACACAGACACGTGCACGCGCGCACGCACACACACACACACACACAGTGTCTATCCGGGCAGGCTGCCCACTGCATGCTAAGCTAATGAGATTGGCGAAGTGCCACATTACCAATATCAGCGGCAACCTTCCTTCCTTTCTCTCTCAAACACGCGCACACACACACACACACACACACACACACACACACACACACACACACACAGATTGACGATCTGAGACAGAGAATCAAACGGACAGAGAGACACACTGACACACACGGGTGATCAGACAAAAAGAGAGACTCAGCCACACAAATAGTCACACATTGCTGTGGTTAAGTACAGGTTAAATATAGTCACACATTGCTGTGGTTAAATACAGGTTAAAGTCCCTGGAAAGCAAAATCCACAAAAACCTAACTATTAAATTTAGGTTCTTATGTGAGTAATTGTGTGCCTCAGAAAAGAGAGAGAATTACTTTCAACCCTAACCCCAAAAATCGACACTTTTCTACAAGGTCTGGATTTCCATTTCCTCATTGAAGAGAGCGGAGCGCGCGGTGCTAAAATGCATGATCTTATCACGTCATAAGATTTAATCGAATCACACACACGCACGCACGCGCGCAAACACACACTGACACACACACAGTAGCGCTGTGCACTCCGTTAACGGAGAGAGAGGTCTTTGGCTGGTGGCTTATTAACATAAGTTCCTGTGATGTGATGAACTCAAAATGCTAAATAATAAAAAAATATTTCTGGTTTCCCAGGACTTTAAATATAGACTGTTTTCACCAGCTGCAACCCCACAGCATTTCCTTTTTCTCAGCTTCTTCTTCTGCGTTTTATGGCGGTTGGCATCCTTAAATGTTGCATTATTACCGCAACCTGAATTGTATCAGCTTCACAGTGCTAACTATTGACAGTGTCCACTTTCTAAGCTGTTCAGGGGAAAACACTGAATAGCCTACTTCTATTTATATATATATATATATATATATATATTTTAATGTAAAGATGGGCCTATGCGTGCAATAACATACTGATAGTCAGCTACATGTTACTCTGTGACATGTTAATCTTAGTTTCAACTGTATTGAGCTAACAATGGGCAGCTTTGTGTTAGGCTTGCCGCGATTTTAGGTGTTACCGGTGTTACACGGTGTTGGGGGATACACCGATTACATAACGTGCCCACCGGTAACACCTTTTGTTTTTATGGAGGAAGAATTGAAAGGAAAACTCCGCAGTTTCAGCGTGCGCCGGTGTAAATTACAAGCGCTCCCTCTCGGCTGCAGTGTGGCTCCGCTGTTATGGTTAGACCAGCAACTAACGTGAGTTAACGCTATACATCTTATGAACACAAATGATGCGCTCCTCATACACATGTAGGTAAGACCCTTAGCTAAGCCTGCATGCGTGTGCATACTGTTGTCACTGCGGGCCATCTCTGGAAATGTGCCTTTTTTTCCACAGCGAAAAGTCGATGCTAACTTAGCATCAATTCTAACAGGAGGGAGGACTTACCAGCATTCAGTCATTGCCTGCTTACTGCTGCGTGCTGGTATTGTTAATCCCATGTCAGAAAAAGTCTCCAGGTGTGTCGCCAACGTTAGTTTCTTTTGAGAAAGATTGTCTCCACGGGCGTCTGAAAAGTTGTCTCGAGTCAGATGCAGCCAGTGTTGTATGACTGTGAGCGTCCATGCTAACGTTAGTACTTTAAACAGCAGCAGCGTGCGTCTTGTCTCTATGAACCTACAGAATGGACGGTTAAAGCATAGACTCTTGCTTACTTTAAAACTTGTATTATCAACATACATATAACGTAACGTTCGCTCTAGTCTAGCTGCTATGGATATCCGACTGGTGTCTCACTGTTATTGTTCCCGGGAACAACATGCACTAGTAGGAACTAACAATCCTATTGTTTACATTTCCCGGTGAAACCGGTTATACCGGTGAGGTCACGTGCTTATTATTCGGTGTGAAAATGTTCACACCGTGGCATCCCTACTTTGTGTTTATATGTGTGGTTTATGCAGTTTGGGAACTCACAATCTCCATTTCAAGTTAGCTTGCTAGGTCAGCACTAAGCCCGCTTAAAGCCTGCTTGAAGAAGAAAAAAGTGGGAGCGGAGGGGGGGGAGTAACGAGACTTGGGGAGAGGTGACCATGTGACCATTTGCATTTAATATTAAGAGACTTGCTGCTACCAGTTGTTAGAATTGGCGGAGCCTGCGGTGAACCATCTAGATAGTAATAGAAGATCTCTATGGTCGCGCTTAAGAGTACAGTCTACTGGGGTAGAAAAGCCCTATACAAATGCTAGCTTCATTCATGCATCATACTACTATACTAGGGCGGTACGGTGACCCACAGTTCTTCAACTGAGCATGCTCAGAACGCCACCCTATCATAGTAGTGCAGCAACTGCTGTCTATTGTAGTAGTAAACCCTTTTAAGTATAGATGTCCGTCCTTATGTCGCCCCAAAAGAAAGAAAGAGGCCAGGACACTGTTGATGTCATACAGTACGTGGCCACTAGGGGCTGAGTGGCGGATTGCCGCCCTATTATAGTACAGTTAGATTGTACATGTAATCACGTGCTCATTTCTCGAACACCCACATCACATGCAGTACAGTGAAGTCGCAGAACCGATTTGCGACAATGTTGGGATTGAGCGATTAAAATGATCCGACAGAAAAAGATTCCCGACAGTGGCACTGTCCCGACAGCGGCGGTAAAGAGCTATTAAAATAACCGACGACGAAGAAGAATAATGTTGTGGGCTGCATCATTAAAACGAGAGAAGAAGAAGAAGCCCCGAGTGCGTGGAGCTGGCATGACAGCTGGGGGTCTGCAGCCGAGCTTTGGCCTGACAGACACTATTGAACATTGTTGCTCAGCATGCCACATACATTCAGTGCCCTTCCCACATACACTTCTATTTGTAGAACAAATACACGGTGTAGTGCTGAAAAGACAGCGCCAGAGACCAAGAGGGTGTATTATGCATCGATACAGTTATATAAGCTGTGATGTGAAGTGACTTCCCCCTCCTCCCTACACGTCTCCACCCAACCTCTCTCTCTTTTCACTGTCTCTCCATTCCTTCTCTTCTTCTCTTGCATCCTCTTTCCCCATCCTCCCCCTCCTCTCTCCCCTCGTCCTTTTCAATTTCCTCTCTCCTCTCCTCCTATGCCCTCTCCCTCCATCATCATCTCCCTGCTCTCCCTCCCTCACTCTTACAGTTAGAATGTTTTTCTCTTCCTCCTCCGCTCCATCCCTGGTGCCTCACTTACTTCCTTCCTCCTGCATCTCTTTCGTTGTTCCCCCCTCTGCCTTTTCTTTCCTACTCCTCTCTCCCACTTTGGCAGCCCAGCACTCGGCCTGTTGCTACGGTTACCAGACAGTGAGGGAGGGAGCGAGGGAAAGAGAGAGAAAGGGGGCAAGGAGAAGGGAGTGTGTGTGTGTGTGTGTCTCAGAGTTAGAGAAGAGAGACAGGAGACAGATGTGTAATTGATGTCCCAACGTGGGCTCATTCTTTCTATTTAGATGAAACAACGGTGACAGTTAAAGTAACAAACTCTCAAACGTTGCCACTTTAAAAAACGGACTGAATCATCAACTTTAGTAAAAGAACCACAAACCACAAATAACCCTGAACTGCACAACTCGACTCAACTCGATAAATTGCACTCATCTGCTGGTTAGCCTGCCTGGATATTTATTTTGGATTGTCTTCAGGGAACGTACAGTATGCAGTTAGTTTTATTACATTGGCTTTGCTGTGTCGATACACCTTTTACAATATGGATAATGAAGTGGTCGGATGGAGTGTTTGTGGTTCTGTGGTTGCCATGTTCTTCAGTATGCTGGTTAATCCGCTGACGGAAGAGAGTGAAATATCAATGTTCTAAAGCTACAGTCACCTACCCTTTTTCAAAGCTCTGTATCTATGGGAACGGTTTCAAAGGCAGAATTGTATAATTAGATGGCCCACTCCTTTCTAATGGTCTAAGACTCATTTTGCAACTGGCGTTAATATGCATCCTGGGTGATTGCATTGTAATCAGAAAACACATAAAAATGCAGGTGCTTATAGGCACCCAAGACGCATTGAAGATCCAGCCGCAACTATGCAAATAAAATAAAAAACATAATGTGGATCCAACCAAGAAGCAATTTTATTTTCAGATCTTTTTGAACAATACACAAACAAAACAAACAAGCTCAGTCACATGAAAAAATAAAATAAAACAATAAATACATGCACATACATATTATCGATGCTCAATATTGCAACATGGTGCCACCAGCTCCACAAGGTGCTATTTTTTAAGTGAGTTGGTCCTCAGGAACCAAATGGAAGGAAAATGGAAGCTTCTCCATCCGTATGACAGCGGTTATGTCCGTCAATCACATTTGAAAAGAAGGTGAAGAGGGGGATTTCCATTCCTGCAGAATGAGTTTCTTGGCTGCTGAAGTGCCCTTGAGCAAGACACTGAATCCATACCAGCTGCAGGGTCACTGTTGTGTAGTCTGCCCTGCCCTCTGACTTCTCTGTGGAGAGCGGGAGGTCAAAAGAAAGCATCCCTGCAGGGATCAATAGTGTCAAATAATTCTTTAGGTTATAAATGAGCTTCCCAACGCAGCGGTGCCTAAAGTAGCTCGTCTGGATCCAGCCCAGTGAATTGCTCATTTTGCTCCTGGTTTTCTCTTCATTAATGGTTCATCTGTCAATGGCATAATTCATGAGATTGACACGGCTGTCTGGCCAGCTCATTTCTTCAATTAATCATTGCCTGGAAACGATCATCCTTCAGTGAAGATTGTTCATGATCAATCACAATAGCAAAGAGTTGCTTTACTCGTGTAGGTACATGTTAAAGCCAGGTTCAAAGGCATAAGTGTGTATTTAAAGAGGACAGACACGGTTGGCAACTATATTGCCTTTATTGATTCACTGATTTGTATGTATGCCCTACATTATTAGACGGTATACGATGGAGAAAGCAAAGCTAGAGAGATGGTGGCATATTATGACAAAAGTCAAGCCACACTGAACCAGCAGGATTCTCATATTATGATTTCTTTCTTTCTCAATATTTCTGCCATAATGTTATTTCTTCACAATCTGGCAACCCTGAAATTGTCAATTTCACAGATTTCTCTTTCAGGGCTGTCAGATCTTGCCAGGTTTGTAAGGATTAGCATGATCAAATAAAGAAATAAATGATTTCAGTTGACAGAAAGATTTGTCATAAAACTGCATGTACAAACTCAAGATAATAGAAATCTCTGACCAAAATTACATTGTTAAAGCCATACTATGCAGCATTTTCCTAAAAAGCAATGTATAGACTCAAAAAATAATAATCACTCTGTTGTGTGTTTATGTGCAGAGATGCCCTCTACCTGTGTTTTCGTATTGTCTTATTGTTTTGGTGGTTTAGGGACTGTTCTGACCTGCAATCTTTGGGCAGTAGACCCATGCTGGGCGTGTAGCCCCCAGCCAACAACAGCATGCCGTGCAGACTGCAGAGTGTAGGCCCCAGCCAATAACAGCATGGCGGGCGTGTAGCCCCCAGCCAATAACGGCGCACAGAGTGTGCAGTCTGTTCTCATAGGTCGTTAAATACCGCCGCTTTGTCACGGCCCTCTGCCTCTGATATGGACCTATACACATTACACATACAGTATGGAAAGTAGGGATGTACAATATATTGGCAATCATATCGGTATTGGCCGATGTTAGTCATTTTTAATATAGCGGTATCGGGCCGATCAGCAAAATAACAATAGCAATGTTAGATATACATTGGGAAAGAAATCAGTGTGTTAGCTGACTCGTTAATGGGGCGTTATGCTATCCGTTATTCCCAACGTTAACTTAGCTCAACTTGATCTAGACTGAATCACATCAGTTGTAAGATTTATATAGAAATAAAGTCAATGTTCTGTGATAGAATAAATAATAGTCATACCTGGACGATGGTTTCCCTGAAGCAACAGGTAATCGGAACCTAGAAAGCTGCTCATGATCGCGCTGCCGTCACGGTCACTACGAGAATGCCACTATAGGCTAATCGTTCATGTTTCCAGACGGGGCTGAAAAAGACACTTACTGTCCATCATAGAAAACATTTTTGGGTGAGCAACTTTCATTGGAATGAAGGGGCCACCATCTTTGAATGCCTCATCCATAGTTTAATACATCCATGGTGGTGTGAGGGTGTTTTCATCATGCTGATATATGAATGGGAGTCTTCTAGGGGTGTCAAAAATAATCGATTATAAAATGCATCGCGATGCGGACCTGCACGATTCTGCATCGATTCACAAATGTCAGAAAACGATTATTAAAAAAATAATAATAATAATAATAATAATTATATAATCAAATCAAATATAATGGAAGTACATGCAGTTGTTTATTTTAATTATGGATCATAATACAATGCAATTCTAAGTGCATTTTTATTTTAAGTGAGAAAAAAAATCATGTATTCGGGAAAAAAAGTGATGCATCGATTTAAGATGCATCGAGATGCATCGATAATCGTTATCGAATCGAATCGTAGCCCTCTGAATCGTAATCGAATCGAATCGTGAGGACAGTGAAGATTCACAGCCCTAGAGTCTTCTAGGGTTGCCAGATATGTGGATACATGTGGGCTGTTCTCAACCTGGTAAGATGTGAATTCTATTCTATTGAAGGGTTGCCAGATAGAGTACGTCAATGGGGTTATTATATCTAATTTAGGGGCTTTACTCGGAGTCGGCAGTTCACTCACTTTTATAGGGGTGTCAAAATTAATCGTTTAATCGATGCATCGCGATGCGGACATCGTTGACAGATAATCGCTGAATCGTTTGTTTAAATTTACGTTGACATTCAGATTTGAAAGCACTTTCTAAGTAATTTTTTTTTATATTTATCTGACTACTTTATTAACTCATTCATGGCCAAAGACGTCTTTAACGTCTTATCAGGAATGTGCCTCCACGCCAAAGACGTGTTTGACGTGTTTTTGTTTTTATTAGTGCAGCGCGTAGTTCAAAGACTTCCCCAGCCTGTGACATGGTATCAGGTCCCTGGCCTCAAAGACAAAGCCGACAACACGTGAACAAACGACTACCGCAGCTGTTGTTTTGAAATGGAGCAGGAGGAAAAACAGAAAACGGAGAAACGCTTCCTTGTGCAGAGAGGAGAAACGCCATTGAAACGCCTTGCTGCAGGGCAGAGCGAACATGTATGAGTTGTTCGCGGTAGTCAAACCCGTGACCAACATGATCGATCCTGGTCCCGGACCCCGTTCCTGTGTGCCAGCCCGAAAGAGACGAGACGGAGTCACACGCAGCGGGTCGGTCATGGAGGGGCGAAGCAGAAGGAGTCCAGGCAGTGAGAGGGAATGATAAATCCAACGGGAGAAAGTAATCCAGAGATGTGTTGATCAGCGGAGGAATGAGGAAATGATCGATCAGTTTGACGGGTAATCCAGAGGGTGGTGACGTGTTGAATAGCCGAGGGGAAAACGGGAACGATCAAACAGCAGGGAGGATAGGACAGGGAGACATGGACGAGGACGGGTGGACCAGAACAAAACAAAATAAACACACGAACAGCTAACAATAACGAAAAGTAAGGACGCGGGCAGAAGCGGCAGTCACAGCAGCAGACGCCAGCAGTACTCAGACCCGGAAACAACGTAACGAAGATAAAAGGGGGATCGTGTGTGTGTGTGTGTGTGTGTGTCTGTCTGTCTGTCTGTCTGTCTGTCTGTCTGCGTGTCTGTCTGCACACTCACTCACACTGAGTAAACTGTATTGTTGAATGTAAAAAAAGCACTTCATGTATATATATATATATATATATATATATATATATATATATATTTTTGTCATTTGTGTCATAACGAATAATATTTACATGTCTGATGTCAATACAGTTCAAAATAAAAGAATTGAGAGCGAGTTCTGCCTGAGATTGTGTCCTTTACAAAAATGGCCTTTTCTCCTGTTTCTCTTCTCAGAGAGACCTTTTTGGTGAAAACAGGGTGTACATAAATGGCTATAAGTAGAGTAGAGAACATGCTAAAAGCTCACTTTTTTTTTCCTGGTGAACCCAGAGACGTACATCTTCATTTTGAGGTATTGCAAATCACTTTGGTGCTAATAGATAATTTACTGTGGGTCTTGAAAGATGACCAACAATTATGAAAATCTTTGGCCTGAGCTAAATATTGGCAGTCCTAAACTGGCCATGAATGAGTTAATTGATGAAAAAGTAGCCATGTGCAGTAATAATATAGAAAATTTAGGATTTGATGCTTTGAGCTGTATCGAGATGCATCGTGATGCATCATGGAACCGAATCGTTGACAGATGAATCGTAATGGAATCATGAGGCCAGTGAAGATTCACAGCCCTAAACTTTTAGTGTATAATAATTTGGATGGAAATCTGAAGGAGACACAGGAGAAAGGTTCTGGTAGGAGACAAGCCTCAGCTACTCGGCCAGTACGTACAAGCGGCACATGTACTGTATGGTTCAACAATGAGGGCAGACCAGTAGGGTGCTTTGAGTCAGACAGGTGCTTCTCCTGGACTAACTACTGTTCAGGTGCCCTTACATAAGCCTCTTAACCAACAGCTGATCCAATGAATGTGTTTAGCCCCTTCAATAGAAGCTCCAGGTGTGAATGTGAAGCAGGGCGGAGCTGGGTAAGAGGCACAGTCCTTTGGTTAACACAATTTTGTTGATGAAACGGACGATGGTGGGCGATGTGGGTGTGTGTGTGTGTGTGTAATTGTAAAGTACCAACCTCTGTCTCTTGTGAATTTTGAAATGGCACAAACAGACAGGACTGCTATGGTGTCTGTAGATGCACAAGGTCCGACTGGCTTTGATGGAGAGAGTGGAGGCAGCATTTAGCCTCTCTCCCCTACACCAAATATGATGAAACCGCTCCAGAATGGTTGGAGGTTTTGATGTGTGACTAATGCATCCCAGAGCTGTTGTAGGCTTTAGTACATCACTAATGATCCTGAGGCAGCAGCATTGGCACCCAGAGCAGAAATGTTTTGACTGTTATCGATCTTTAGAGAGGAGCCTTATTTGCAACCTATAAATGACGTGTGGTGAACGTGACCCATCTCCCCTGCACAGTGTCTGTCATCTCCCCTGCACAGTGTCTGTCTGCCATCTCCCCTGCATAGTGCCTGTCATCTCCACTGCATAGTGTCTGTCATCTCCACTGCATAGTGTCTGTCATCTCCCCTGCATAGTATCTGTCATCTCCACTGCATAGTGTCTGTCTGTCATCTCCTCTGCATAGTGTCTGTCATCTCCCCTGCATAGTGTCTGTCATCTCCCCTGCATAGTATCTGTCATCTCCACTGCATAGTGTCTGTCTGTCATCTCCTCTGCATAGTGTCTGTCATCTCCCCTGCATAGTGTCTGTCATCTCCCCTGCATAGTATCTGTCATCTCCACTGCATAGTGTCTGTCTGTCATCTCCTCTGCATAGTGTCTGTCATCTCCCCTGCATAGTGTCTGTCATCTCCCCTGCATAGTATCTGTCATCTCCACTGCATAGTGTCTGTCTGTCATCTCCTCTGCATAGTGTCTGTCATCTCCCCTGCATAGTGTCTGTCATCTCCACTGCATAGTGTCTGTCTGCCATCTCCCCTGCATAGTGTCTGTCATCTCCCCTGCATAGTGTCTGTCTGCCATCTCCCCTGCATAGTGTCTGTCATCTCCCCTGCATAGTGTCTGTCTGCCATCTCCCCTGCATAGTGTCTGTCATCTCCACTGCATAGTGTCTGTCTGCCATCTCCCCTGCATAGTGTCTGTCATCTCCCCTGCATAGTGTCTGTCTGCCATCTCCCCTGCATAGTGTCTGTCTGTCATCTCCCCTGTATAGTATCTGTCATCTCCCCTGCATAGTGTCTGTCTGCCATCTCCACTGCATAGTGTCTGTCATCTCTCCTGCATAGTGTCTGTCTGTCATCTCCCCTGCATAGTGTCTGTCATCTCCCCTGCACAGTGTCTGTCGTACTGTAGGCCACTAGTGGCTAACTGGGGTTCAGTCCATGTGTTTCAAGGTTCTAAGGTTTATGTTGCAGTATGGAAGACATCCATAGACAGAGTTTGCCAGGCTGCACTATGGATGCTATAATGGCACAGTCTCTCTAGAATTAGAAGCCGTTAACAGGGGCGATTTAGAGTTTGGCCGGGGTGTAGTTTGAACAGTAGGCAGTCATTTGTTGCACTAAGAAGTGTTCACTACAAATATATCATCTTGCTTGTTCCATCCTTATGGGCGGTGATGGAAAATGGTTTTCCAATCCTCCTATAGCACAGCTTAACACAAGTGCTAAAAGTCCCACATTCAGAAGGTTTTTTAGAGATATTATTGTTGTATGGGCCTGGGCCCATACAACCTGTTCAGGCGTGGCCCAATTTGGATTCAGACGGATAAGAACCAGTTATTGACAACAATCTGATATATAGATGTTATTTTATATAGAATTAAATTGCATATAAAAATACAGAGCGGGTCAAGTAAATACAATACGATTACAGATCTGGAGGGAATGTTCAGTAGAGGCGTCGGCAGGATGAGTCTGTCGAGATGTCACCGGCTGTCTGCGTCCAAGGAAGATTCTCTGGCGACTTCCTCTTTGAGCTGTCTTATATGCTTTCCTTGAACAGTTGATACTTCTGCTTTTTGTGTCTGCTTGGAATATTGCTTTATGGGGGATTTTATTTAGCTGCCTTAAAAGGACATTTCCGTTTTTGGGGAGACACTCTATGACAGGAAATACTTCTATCAAAAAAGAAACAGTTCAAACTGTATGTAACACTTCCCCTGCATTCACAGACGGACAGACAGACACACACACACACACACACACACACAGACACAGACAGACAGACAAATAAACAGATAAACAAATACCCCTTACATTCCCTTATTCAGCATTGTTTAGCACACGTGCAACATTCTGCGACTGGTCCTTCATGCTTCAGAGAGGGTGGTATTAGGGAATAAACAGGCTTTTGACTAAAGTTTCTGAACAAACCTCCACATAACTTAAATGTTACCCCATTTAGGCCTCCTGAATTCAAAAACATGTGACCTTACAGTTTCTTACAAGCTAGCCAGCAAATTTTGCCTTTTATTAACATTACTCAGAAATACTGCTTTAATCATTTAAGATGATTCACTATGCTAAACATTTGCATTTGTTTGTTGCTGTTTGAAAAGAAAGACACAAATTGCACACAATATTCATACATCGCGTCATTTGTTAATACAGAAACAATTATGGCAATATGTTGCAATTTATTAAACATTACGACTGAAGATCGTCTAACTGTAAAAGAGACACAAGTTCATGACCTTACAGCATGGTGCATTGGCCATGATCCGAACCCGTGCCTAATCGCCGCCGCCGCCGCGTGGCAGGCAAGAATTCTACCACTGAACCACCAATAAGTCTGAATACAGCCTCTTTCTATCTGGAGGTGTTAAACGACGACTTTCAAAATACTCCTCTCAGCATGCACTTCAGTTGACTGAGGCCTTGTGGGCTGACGAGGTCAAAGAGTCTTTGGGTCTGTCAGCACACAGGCAAATTTCATCTTAATGCAATACATCAAAATAGATGGAATATTAATTAGCAACAACAACAATAATAAAGATAATAATAACAATAATAATGATAAATATAGCCGCAAGCGGCGATGCGGGGTCCAAGCTTCCGGTGACTTGGGGGTGTATGTCAGATAATATAGACACTGAATTGCACATTTAGTCAGAGTTGGTATGTGCACAAGTGCACAAAGTTTGGTTGAGATTTGGTGACCTGACCGGGTTCAAGCAGTAGTAGCAGTAGTAATAGTAGTGTTAGTGTATATGTGTGTAAGTGTGTATATGTGTGTGTGTATATATGTGTGTGTATATGTGTGAGTATATGTGTGTGTGTGTGTGTGTGTGTGTGTATGTGTATATGTGTGTGTGTGTGTGTGTGTGTGTGTGTGTGTATGTGTGTGTGTGTGTGTGTGTGTGTGGGGCGTGTGTGTGTGTGTGTATAGGTGTATATGTGTGTGCATGTGTGTGTGTGTGTGTGTGTGTGTGTGTGTGTAGAGGAAGGATGACATCATAGATGACATCATAGATGACATCATAGATGACATCATCAGTGATGTCACAAGACTGTCATTGGTGATGACATAGTGTCAAAGTTTAAACATTTATCATTTCAAGACGGTTTCACGTATCCAAATTCTTTGTAAGTCTTTAGATCAGGGAAGTCCAGAGATGACACAGAAAAAGTTTGGGCTCATTCGGGCAAATGGCCTAGGACGAGTTTGTTTATCAAAAGTTTAAACATTTATCATTTCAAGACGGTTGCACGTATCCAAATTCTTTATACAATTTTAGATCAGGGAAGTCCAGAGATGACACACAAAAAGTTTGGGCTTATTCGGGCAAATGGCCTAGGACAAGTTCGTTTTTTTTTTTTTTGAGAAAGTCCAAGATGGCGGGAAATCTAGCAGACTTAAATGGGCGTGGTCTATATGGATAGATGCGTATTGATCCAGGGAATCCAGCAGATGTGGAATTTTGATTCTACGCCTCACGGTTCAGCAGTTATGGGTCAATACGCAAAAGGGTCTGTTATAGCGCCACCATCTGGCCAATATGGCAAATCTTTTGGCTCTGAGTAGTGGGGCACATTTCCAACCTATGTGCAAGGTCTGGCTACTGTAGCCCTTACAGTTTTTGACGTGCATGCTGTTTTAGGGCGGAATAATAATAATAATAATAATAATAAACGGAACAGATACAATAGGGATCCACGCACTTCGTGCTTGGACCCCTAATAATGATAATGAAAACCAATGAAATGAAACCAATTATGGCTGTTGGACAGCAGTGTTTGACAAGTTAACTTGGCGCTCAGCCAAACTTTATTTCACCTTAGTTATCATTGTGAATCAGATTCTCATTCACAATAAAACCAATGCGACACTTCATATGGTATGGCCGCGGGCCACCCTGGGTCCCCGGGCCGCAAGTTGATTATTACTGTCTGGTAGGCTGTCAACTACTTCCCTAAATGTGTTTGCCATGGTGCTTTTCTTAACTCTGCCTGTTAACTGGGGTGTGAAACTGTCAACTGGGGTGTGAGACACCCTGTCGCTAACTGTGGAGGGGACAATTTAACTTGATGAGAAATGAAACCATTTGGTGCATTGAAACTGTTACGGTCTTCAACACATGAAATATGGCTCAACCGAAGACCAGAACATATTTAGGACCCCAGGCAGGTTGCACAATTACTCAAATGTTTAGTTTAACCAAAAATGAAGAAAATGACCAAAGTAGCAAATGATATAAAGAAAGAAGGCTGAAGATCCGGCCAAACTAAGGAAAAGGCCTGGGCCAACCCCTTCGGGCCGTCGAAGCCAGCTAGATGTCCTGAAGAGACAAAAGAACAAAGGTTTAAACAGGATCATACGAAAACATAACTACCGGGGACTTCAGCCTAAACAAATAAACAAAATAACAGAACAAAGTTCAACCAAACTAAGTACAAAGTAATAATTATCACTGGAGAGGAGAACCCTCTCCAGGTGCTGCTGCTGTGGGTGTGTGCAAGCTCTGCATGTTCTCCATTCCAACCTCCTTTTAACCAAACCCTTGGGTTGATTGGCTCCCTGTTGCTCCTCAGGCAATTAAGGTAGAGCAGGAACTCCAGAGGGAGAGGAGAGAAAGAGCAAGAAGGAGGAGGCTGGCTGGTCACATAACAGAAACCAATAGAATATAATATATAATAATATGTGAGTTTGAGGAGTAAATTAGGGGTGGTATAGGTTATCAAATCGATCTCTACAGGGGTGGAATAAGTTATTAAATCTATCAAATCCCCCTTTTCACCTCATTTATGAGGTGAATCTAAATCATACAAACATCCCGTCCCATCGCGGCAACTCAGGACGTTCTGGCGGGTCCAACAATGGCATGTGGTGGGCCGGTATCACCTCGTCCCGGCCCGGGACCGCCGTGGTGATGCATTTCACCAGCAATGCTCCAATGCAGGGAATGAAACAACGGTCACCAAAAGAGCAGAGTGTTATGGCATCAGTCATGGTGGGGGCCATCGTCCCCGGGGCAGGTGGGGTAGGTGTTAGTGAGTCCTCAGTCAGGGTCTGGTTGGTGGTTACCTCCCCAAAAGGTTACCCCAGGTGCTTTCTCCGTATCTGCCTTTTTGCTCCCTCCCAGTCTCTCCCCGTGTTGGTGATGATGCTTTCCCTATTGGAGCACCAGTTTTCACTCCTGGACCTGACTCTATCCCTGGGCACCCTACGGTCTTTCCCCCTTTGCAGTCTAGCACTGCACAGATGTCAAGGTCCTTGGATCATGTTAGTCCTGGGGTGAAAGTCAAAGTCGGGTATCGCAGTGGTTTATTTCTTTTTGGGAACTATTTTATTCTATTTATTATTTACTTTAATATTGGTTTGCTTGGAATATGGAACTGAAACTTTCTAAAATGCAAAACATTCATAACATTTATTAATTATATTCATTAAACCATAATCACAGTATCATATAACTGTTTATTCTTAAAATGACACTTTAAAACACTTAATTTTATTTAATCTTGAACATAGAAAGAATTTTCTTTTCTCTACAAAACTACTATCTCTAGTAGTTTACTAAACTAGGTCAAGTAGACCTCTTTAACTGTGGAGCACAGTACTCAAAATACAGATTTGTGCTCGTGTGAAGGTTTCCTGGGTGACGTATTCCACCTGTAACTGTATACATTATATTTCACAATGTGTCTGTATTTTGGACAAAATAATTTCATTACTAGTTATTAGTACAATAAGTACGTAGGTCCCGGCAGACAATGTTTGAAATACTCTGTGAGTAAATATTAAATTGTTTACTTTATAATTTGTTGCAATAACCTCATAAACAAGATGGCTCCTGGAGTCTGCCTTCCAAGTTTACAGATATTCGTGGACTTGTCTTGAGAGTGGGTTGGATGAGTCCCCAAATAAAAACTGCTTTAAGAGCTAGCTTTTGGGGTGGATTAGTCCCCAGACTGAAAATAACAATACTCTAAACGCAAACTCCAGTGTGGTCTCGTCCTCAGAGGCTATTGTCTTATCTATAGATACTTTTGAAACGTCTCACCATACCCAAGTGTAAATTTTGCTATGTGTAAATCATACAAAAAAGAAAAAATGTTGCTCTGCTCACTTAATAATGATATTTCTTATCCACCCAATGGTGGTAATAAATGTGCACTTTTCTGTTTAAGAAAACACTGTAGGTTCAGATTATTTCACACAGGAAATTTCACCCTTCACACACATTCTATTATGATTTATTTTCAAAATAATAATCTACAGTCTATTTATTTTCTAATCTTATTATATGTAACATTACGTCAGTGTGTGTTTTTACTGAGATGTACTGACACTGTGACACCGGAACCTCCCACAGGGGACCAACAAAACACTCTCGCTATCTCGCTTTCTATCTATCCGCAGTGCGATCCACAATTCACCAAATGATGCAACACTCAATTGGCCAGCATTCAACCAACAAAATAAAAGTTGGGGTGACCGTGCCTCCGGTTTTAGCAGCAAAGGTCATCAGGTGGGGACCCCGGGTACTAGAGGCACTCAACTCTCCAGTTGTAGCAGCAAAAGTCCCCAGGTGAGGACTCCGGATACCAGAGGCAGCCCCCCCTTTTGCGGTCTAAATTAATCAAACAACTATCAATAATCAATAGCACACCACGCAAGCAAGCACCCTTCAAACAACCTATCACGATCAATGCGTCCCCAATCAATCTCCTTCATACACTCAACACCCGCATCAATCCGCTCTGCAACACATCGTATACATTTGATCCGTACTCCAAACGACAGTCCGTCTCCACCTCTGCCAACCCGGCCGCCTTTCCCGTGCCGCATAGCCCCCTGGGCATTGAAGTTGCCCCCAGCAAGCTACACGTCACTTTGTAGGCGCCACATGTTCACTGTGAGCACTTGAATCCTAGTTCACCGTGCCTCGCACACACAATCAGCTGTACCATCAGGAAGTCACAACAGACGTTCCCAGACGACATCACCACGCTCCACACACACCAGTCACCCCACCCACATGCACAAACCCACACATACACATAGCCTCCATTCTCCTCATAGCACAGACATAGGCACGCACATTCATTTCAAACAACACAGCACATCACTCCTCTCCTGCCTAGGCTATTTCAAGAACAACAAACACCGCGCCATTCCAGGCGCCCACCTCACCATATTCATCATCTAGTCGCTTTATAATTAGTTTCCTATCACTCCAGTCACCACACATTATAAACGCATTTATTTATATATTCCCGCAAGCAAGCTCCCCCGCTTCACTTACTTCCACTTATTCTGAAACTCCCAGAGGAAATACACGCTTTTACTCTTGCCAACTTGACCCCGCTATATAATCAACATCCTCCAAAAACTGTAAACCCCGAGATATAACGAGCCCCGTTCCTTAATTCTTTAGCGCTATTCCAGCTGATCAAATACCAACATTCTAACCTTTTTTACTAATAACAGGCTATATTTTTTCCCCACCAACATTTCCACCCGGACCCTCTTGAAATGGTGCACCACTTTTACTCGGTGGACTAAATTTTCATTCACTCTCAAATGTGCTATTCCCCCTTACGGGATGTGTGTTTGCATAGATTTAGACACCTCCCACTGGATTTGTGTTTGTATAGATATTGGCCGTTCTCACGGGACGCATGTTTGCATAGATAGAATGTTCCATAACTCTACTCCTAAACCATCTTCTCAGTGTGACACAGATGGCCACTAATAGTGCAATCAGGATGGGACTTAACAACCCCAATGCCACCAAAACCCTCCAGGCCTGAAACAGACCTCCGCCTGTCGTAGGGACAGGTTCAATAACTACTACTTGTGTTCCATTGCTAACTGCTTCTTTTAACATGGGAATCTCTATTATGACATGGCAAAAGTACTTTCCACTGTCATTGTATGCAACATTTGATAATGTGTAATTGAAAGTAATTACACGCGCTCCCCCTTGATCCTGCTTCACAGATTGGGTATAGACCTCAGTGGAAAGTCTGCGATGGCAGTATTTTGGGGATCCAGTTAGGTTAAAACACCAGTTCACCCTAACTTTAGCCTCGGCTTTAAAACTGCAACCCAGAGTCAGAGAGGAACCAAGAGGAACTTCCACTCTCCCTGATGGTTTATCCAAATTGAGCAGATTTGGATCTGACATAGACATGGTTGTTACTGTCAGCAACAGCAGAGTTGAGAGTTTCAGCCACATTTCCATTCTAGCGTCGAGGCGATCTCTCATACTCATATTCATCCTGTCTCTCAACTTTCTACAATTATATCAAAGATGCCACAAGAACCACGCTTGCGACCGCTCGCCGCAGCCGCTTCCTTCTGTTGAGCCTCTGCTCTATTTCCTTCCACAAACTGTTTACATTCAATTTCCTATTCTAATGCCTCTGTGAAGATATAATGAAGTCCTCCACCTAGAACAACTTACTTTTACCTTATTTTATTTTATCCGGGGTATGTAAGAGTAATATTTAGCTCCAATCTATCTATTAATATATGATGAAGTGCTGGCAGAGTCAATTTCCTATTTACCCAGTACACTCCCCCCTTTCCCTTGCTCGCCTTTTCTCAATATAAACTACTCTATTTCCACCGTAATTTCCGAAATTTCCATGGATTCTGAAATCTCCATAAATTCTGAAATCAGTTGTGGGTATTTCAGGTTTTCCTCTGGTTCCCATGTATTGTAAATCTCTGCAAACCCCTCCCACTTCAGTAAATATTCAATACTCTCTTTACTATCTCGTCTAATTTGATTAAACTATTGCTCAGGTCCGCTTCAGAAATGGTGACTTTCCTTTTTTTTTTACTTTTTTTTAATTATCGGGGCGTCCCCCTTTTGACATTTTCCTGGTCCTATATTATTACTAGGTATACTTTTGATATTATACTTTCTTGTCTAAATCCTTCCGCTTTAACTTTTATTTGCTACAACTGTATAATATGTGTTTACAGTTATACACTCTTCATACACCCCTTTACGATGGAAATATCTCACCATGTGATAGCACTTACTTTACAAATCAAGGTGTGTGGCTAATTTAACAATTTATTTACCCCTCTCTGGTGTATATGAAATGCTGTCCTATAATTATGGATCAATTATATCCATTCTCCCTAAATAGAATAATTTGTTTTTGGTGTTTTTCTATAGCAAACCCGCTCCTATGAATGCCGGCTTATGTTTCTGATTATATCTCTGAGATAACCAGCGGACGTTTCTACAGTATGCTAAATCTTGTTACGCCACAGGACTGGGTGTTAGTAAGTAAGTAAGTAAAAGTTTATTTCTAAAACACCCCTCCCAGCACGAGTGCACAGAGTGCTGTACAAAATATATCAGTCAAAACATTTAGGCCTATCTGGCACTAGGGCATAATAGTAACATAGCATAGCATGACAGCAAAAGTAGAATAAAAACTTAAAAACAATATACAAACCTAAACGCAAGTGCAAGAGGACAGTGACGTGATGAACGGCCCAGTGTTGAACGGCGGTGTTCACTTAGCTCACCGCAGTTCCCTTTAGAAAACAGCACTCTCAAAATACACGGTCCTCCCTCTAATAAAACACACAATCTGCCACGGGTGATCAGTTCACTGCTTGACTGGTCACACACACATAAAAAGTCCGGCCTGGAAGCTTCTACGATAAAAAATAGCTTTTATCGCGCCAAGCCGCTGGGGGTTATAATCCCAACTCTGTATGTGTCCCATCAAACAGGAACTAGACCGCTCCAATAATAACTCCCCCCACACAATTTTCCACAGCAAACAACTCTTCAGAGACCTATAACACTAAACGATAGGACTCCAACCTATAACACTAAACGATAGGACTCCAACCTATAACACTAAACGATAGGACTCTAACCTATAACACTAAACGATAGGACTCTAACCTATAACACTAAACGATAGGACTCCAACCTATAACACTAAACGATAGGACTCTAACCTATAACACTAAACGATAGGACTCTAACCTATAACACTAAACGATAGGACTCCAACCTATTTTGGACTATGGTATCGGAACTATTTTCCTCACACCTCCTTGGCTGAAGCCTTACGAAATTAAAACGTGTCTGACCGCTTCTGTATTGTTCCTTAAATTTGGTTTAAAATTACAGCATTTGATGAATTCAGTAGATTTAACAATATTTTGTCATATCCAATTGCAGATTATTCTATTAAAAAGGTTATCTGCGTTACCTTATTCTGATGGTTTCCCCGGGGTTTGTTAAATCACTGTCTCCTGAATGCTGGTGGTCAGAAAGTCAAGCTGGTCTCTGCCTGAATCACATCACGTCGGAGGTCACCAATTTGATGGAAAATGGTTTTCCAATCCTCCTATAGCACAGCTTAACACAAGTGCTAAAAGTCCCACATTCAGAAGGTTTTTTAGAGATATTATTGTTGTATGGGCCTGGGCCCATACAACCTGTTCAGGCGTGGCCCAATTTGGATTCAGACGGATAAGAACCAGTTATTGACAACAATCTGATATATAGATGTTATTTTATATAGAATTAAATTGCATATAAAAATACAGAGCGGGTCAAGTAAATACAATACGATTACAGATCTGGAGGGAATGTTCAGTAGAGGCGTCGGCAGGATGAGTCTGTCGAGATGTCACCGGCTGTCTGCGTCCAAGGAAGATTCTCTGGCGACTTCCTCTTTGAGCTGTCTTATATGCTTTCCTTGAACAGTTGATACTTCTGCTTTTTGTGTCTGCTTGGAATATTGCTTTATGGGGGATTTTATTTAGCTGCCTTAAAAGGACATTTCCGTTTTTGGGGAGACACTCTATGACAGGAAATACTTCTATCAAAAAAGAAACAGTTCAAACTGTATGTAACACTTCCCCTGCATTCACAGACGGACAGACAGACACACACACACACACACACACACACAGACACAGACAGACAGACAAATAAACAGATAAACAAATACCCCTTACATTCCCTTATTCAGCATTGTTTAGCACACGTGCAACATTCTGCGACTGGTCCTTCATGCTTCAGAGAGGGTGGTATTAGGGAATAAACAGGCTTTTGACTAAAGTTTCTGAACAAACCTCCACATAACTTAAATGTTACCCCATTTAGGCCTCCTGAATTCAAAAACATGTGACCTTACAGTTTCTTACAAGCTAGCCAGCAAATTTTGCCTTTTATTAACATTACTCAGAAATACTGCTTTAATCATTTAAGATGATTCACTATGCTAAACATTTGCATTTGTTTGTTGCTGTTTGAAAAGAAAGACACAAATTGCACACAATATTCATACATCGCGTCATTTGTTAATACAGAAACAATTATGGCAATATGTTGCAATTTATTAAACATTACGACTGAAGATCGTCTAACTGTAAAAGAGACACAAGTTCATGACCTTACAGCATGGTGCATTGGCCATGATCCGAACCCGTGCCTAATCGCCGCCGCCGCCGCGTGGCAGGCAAGAATTCTACCACTGAACCACCAATAAGTCTGAATACAGCCTCTTTCTATCTGGAGGTGTTAAACGACGACTTTCAAAATACTCCTCTCAGCATGCACTTCAGTTGACTGAGGCCTTGTGGGCTGACGAGGTCAAAGAGTCTTTGGGTCTGTCAGCACACAGGCAAATTTCATCTTAATGCAATACATCAAAATAGATGGAATATTAATTAGCAACAACAACAATAATAAAGATAATAATAACAATAATAATGATAATAATGATAATGAAAACCAATGAAATGAAACCAATTATGGCTGTTGGACAGCAGTGTTTGACAAGTTAACTTGGCGCTCAGCCAAACTTTATTTCACCTTAGTTATCATTGTGAATCAGATTCTCATTCACAATAAAACCAATGCGACACTTCATATGGTATGGCCGCGGGCCACCCTGGGTCCCCGGGCCGCAAGTTGATTATTACTGTCTGGTAGGCTGTCAACTACTTCCCTAAATGTGTTTGCCATGGTGCTTTTCTTAACTCTGCCTGTTAACTGGGGTGTGAAACTGTCAACTGGGGTGTGAGACACCCTGTCGCTAACTGTGGAGGGGACAATTTAACTTGATGAGAAATGAAACCATTTGGTGCATTGAAACTGTTACGGTCTTCAACACATGAAATATGGCTCAACCGAAGACCAGAACATATTTAGGACCCCAGGCAGGTTGCACAATTACTCAAATGTTTAGTTTAACCAAAAATGAAGAAAATGACCAAAGTAGCAAATGATATAAAGAAAGAAGGCTGAAGATCCGGCCAAACTAAGGAAAAGGCCTGGGCCAACCCCTTCGGGCCGTCGAAGCCAGCTAGATGTCCTGAAGAGACAAAAGAACAAAGGTTTAAACAGGATCATACGAAAACATAACTACCGGGGACTTCAGCCTAAACAAATAAACAAAATAACAGAACAAAGTTCAACCAAACTAAGTACAAAGTAATAATTATCACTGGAGAGGAGAACCCTCTCCAGGTGCTGCTGCTGTGGGTGTGTGCAAGCTCTGCATGTTCTCCATTCCAACCTCCTTTTAACCAAACCCTTGGGTTGATTGGCTCCCTGTTGCTCCTCAGGCAATTAAGGTAGAGCAGGAACTCCAGAGGGAGAGGAGAGAAAGAGCAAGAAGGAGGAGGCTGGCTGGTCACATAACAGAAACCAATAGAATATAATATATAATAATATGTGAGTTTGAGGAGTAAATTAGGGGTGGTATAGGTTATCAAATCGATCTCTACAGGGGTGGAATAAGTTATTAAATCTATCAGCGGCAGGGTGGCTTATAGTGCTTAGAGACACCAGGTTCAAGCTGCATGTTGGCAAGCATCCATGCTGTGGAAGGGACTGTGAGAAAAACACTGAATCTATCCCAGCCCGGGTGTGTGGTCCTGTTCTATAACTGACACTGAACTTTGACCTGCCTTGAGGTGGCTCAACAGAAAGACAAACTCCCCTGATTTCCCCTGACCGACAACTGACACTCATTAACCAATCATTAACCGTTAAGCAGCAAGATTAACACATACTATTTATAGCCTAATGCCTTCCCCCGGCTGGACAAGTTGGGGCAACACTATTTCAAGTTTCCCCGTGTGGTGTGGAGTCTGTCTCAACGCATGACTGTCACCAGGCTGCAGCACACTGTTATGCTCTGTCTGTCTGTCTGTCTGTCTGACTGTCTGTCTGCCTGTCTGTCTGTCTGTCTGACTGTCTGTCTGTCTGTCTGACTGTCTGTCTGTCTGTCTGTCTGTCTGTCTGTCTGACTGACTGACTGACTGACTGTATGTCTGTCTGACTGTCTGTCTGTCTGTCTGACTGTCTGACTGACTGTGTGTCTGTCTCTCTCTGTCTGTCTGTCTGACTGTCTGTCTGTCTGTCTGTCTGTCTGTCTGACTGTCTGTCTGTCTGTCTGCCTGTCTGTCTGTCTGACTGTCTGTCTGTCTGACTGTCTGACTGACTGACTGTATGTCTGACTGTCTGACTGTCTGACTGACTGTGTCTGTCTCTCTCTGTCTGTCTGACTGTCTCTGTCTGACTGTCTGTCTGCCTGTCTGTCTGTCTGACTGTCTGTCTGACTGTCTGTCTGTCTGTCTGTCTGCCTGTCTGTCTGTCTGTCTGTCTGTCTGTCTGTCTGACTGACTGACTGACTGACTGTATGTCTGACTGTCTGTCTGTCTGACTGTCTGACTGACTGTGTGTCTGTCTCTCTCTGTCTGTCTGACTGTCTGTCTGTCTGACTGTCTGTCTGTCTGTCTGTCTGTCTGACTGTCTGACTGTCTGTCTGACTGACTGACTGACTGACTGTCTGTCTGACTGCCTGACTGTCTGTCTGTCTGACTGACTGACTGACTGTCTGACTGTCTGTCTGTCTGTCTGACTGTCTGTCTGTCTGTCTGACTGACTGACTGTGTGTCTGTCTCTCTGTCTGTCTACCTGTCTGTCTGTCTCTGTCTGACTGACTGTGTCTGTCTGTCTACCTGTCTGTCTACCTGTCTGTCTGCCTGTCTGTCTGCCTGTCTGTCTGTCTGTCTGTCTGTCTGCCTGTCTGTCTGTCCACATGAGGAGCGCAGTGAGACTTAGCGGGTCAAAGTGATGATGCAGGCGAGATGTTGCCTCTTGTCTGAAACAAGCTCACACTGAAACAAACCAGTAGATTACCGCTCCACTGTTTCCAATACATTGGGGTGGCTGCACCACAATATGGACACGGCCGGGCGCAACATACGCACTTAATCAATGCATACAATAGACTATGAACTGATTAATGTCAGGTGTGCCTGATCACTGTTGTTGTGACTGCAGCAGTCAGGCACACCTGACATTAATCAGTTCATCCAATAGTGTAGGACAGGAAACCAAGATGTCCTACTCATTTCAGGAAGTAGTGGAGTTGTGCAAGTACCGTAAATTCCGGACTATAAGCCGCACCTTTTTTCCCGTTTTTTGGCCTTTTTTGGCCCCTGCGGCTTATATAACGGTGCGGCTTATCTATGGATTTAAAAAAAAAAAAAAAAAAACTTTTATAGCACTCTTTCTAACTATAAATCCTATATAGCTATAATAAGTTTTAATTTCCTCTCTTGCCCTCTTTTCACCACACTGTATGACACTGTATGACACTGTGTGCACTGTAAAAAACAACACAGGTGGTGTTGTGTTATGTTGTTTTGTTGAAATGTTAATAAATGGGAGCTTCCTCTACAATCCCCTCTGTGCATGAACCCTTACATATGGTAAAAAAACATAAAAAAAAAAAAAAAAAAATACCATTAAAACACCCGCGGCTTATAGTCCGGTGCGGCTTATATAAGAAAAAAATAGTCAACTTTGAAGGTGCGGCTTATACACCGGTGCGGCTTATAGTCCGGAATTTACGGTAGTCTATTGGATCTAAATGGCTCTGTAATGCGTCTAATGGGTGCATATCATGTCTGTCATTCGGCGATGCAATAGCTCTGTAGGCCTGCTCACCCTGACAGTCAGTCTCCCGTTGTGAAAATGTTTGTAAAAAATGTAAAATTGCACAGTTTCTCCGAACTGGCATGTGTTGTAATGGTGAAGAGTAACGTGATACATCGTCAATGAACGTTGCTCAGTGCTCAGCATGCAGTGCAGACTTCATGAACGTTGCTCAGTGCTCAGCATGCAGTGCAGACTTCATGAACGTTGCTCAGTGCTCAGCATGCAGTGCAGACTTCATGAACGTTGCTCAGTGCTCAGCATGCAGTGCACACTTAATGAACATTGCTCAGTGCTCAGCATGCAGTGCACACTTAATGAACGTTGCTCAGTGCTCAGCATGCAGTGCACACTTAATTGAAGAAGATGATGACATAACTAAATGTGAAGACACACAGTGACACAGCATGAGTTGTACAGTGTTTAAGAAATAGATTGTATCACTTATTTTTCTTTGACCATGCAACAAACTGTTTTAATTGCGTGTGGGGGCAGTGCATGTCTGTTAACGGTTAAATGGTTAAACGGTTGACATCCCTACTTCTGATATGGGTCAATAAAGTATCACATTATTGTTGTTAGGTCATATTTAGTGATTTTGACATTTTGAAGGACTGGGATATCATTTGTATCAATTTGTGTGTGTGTGTGTGTGTGTGTGTGTGTGTGTGTGTGTGTGTGTGTGTGTGTGTGTGTGTGTGTGTGTGTGTGTGTGTGTGTGTGTGTGTGTGTGTGTGTGTGTGTGTGTGTAAATGTAGTCAGTGTGTGTTTCAAGGTTGTCCGCTTTGCTGCTGGACTGTTTCAGTCATCCAATCTGGCACAGAGAGGAATGGAATGCTGCTAATCTGCCAATCCTGGAAATGTGTGTGTGTGTGCGCACCCCTGAATGTGTAGTCCAAAGGGCTTCATCCATCTGTGAGAGGAGCAGAACTCTGCCAGACCTGACCACGCACGTGTGCGTGCGTGCGTGCACACACACACACACACACACACACACACACACACACACACACACACACAGATAGCTGAATTCAAGATGATTGGTCAAGTGGAGCTTAGCTGTGTGTACTCAGCTCCTGACCTCTCGTCTTGACCTAACAGATAGAGAGGCCAAGGTCAGTAATAATCACCAGCAACACAAAGTCATTCTTACAATTGGTGGGCGTCCAGGTAGTGCAGCGGTAGATTCCTTGCCTATCAACACGAGGGTCGCAGGTTCGAGCCCCTGTGTTACCTTCGGCTTGGTCGGGCGTCCATACAGGCACGATTGTCTGTGGGTGGGAAGAAGGATTAGGGGTCCAGGTCGCTGCACTAGTGCCTCCTCTGGTCGATATGGTCGTGCATATATCTGCATTGGCAATCGACCAAAAGAGTTCTATTTAGGGATGCACCGATAACCGATATTAAGATTGCTGTTATGGCCGATAACCGATATTTACCGATGTCGATATGATCTGTATAAAAACACATCTATGATAATAAAATTGTGTACATACTGAAAAACACATTTGAAATTTGAAATTTGAAAAAGTTATGCATTTCTTTATTTCAAAAACATTTGTAAAATAAAAACATTATTTCATCTCAATGTGAAGAATTTGGCTGATACCGATAACCGATATTAACATTGCAACATCGGCCGATACCGATATGATTGCCGATATATCGCGCATCCCTAGTTCTATTCTACCAGAAGAGTGTGACTGCATTCAATCTTTGAAAGCATTGGATTGTAACTGATGGTTATTCAAGCTCTAATGAGGGCTCTGTATTCATAACCAATGCTTTGTCTTCCAACGGCTTAATGACAGAGTGAGTGTGAGGGAGATGTTAATGACAGAGTGAGTGTGAGGGAGATGTTGATGAGAGTGAGTGTGAGGGAGATGTTAATGACAGAGTGAGTGTGAGGGAGATGTTGATGAGAGTGAGTGTGAGGGAGATGTTAATGACAGAGTGAGTGTGAGGGAGATGTTGATGAGAGAGTGAGTGTGAGGGAGATGTTGATGAGTGAGTGTGAGGGAGATGTTAATGACAGAGTGAGTGTGAGGGAGATGTTAATGACAGAGTGAGTGTGAGGGAGATGTTATGAGAGAGTGAGTGAGGGAGATGTTATGAGAGAGTGAGTGTGAGGGAGATGTTAATGACAGAGTGAGTGTGAGGGAGATGTTAATGACAGAGTGAGTGTGAGGGAGATGTTAATGACAGAGTGAGTGTGAGGGAGATGTTAATGACAGAGTGAGTGTGAGGGAGATGTTAATGACAGAGTGAGTGTGAGGGAGATGTTAATGACAGAGTGAGTGTGAGGGAGATGTTAATGACAGAGTGAGTGTGAGGGAGATGTTGATGAGAGAGTGAGTGTGAGGGAGATGTTAATGACAGAGTGAGTGTGAGGGAGATGTTAATGACAGAGTGAGTGTGAGGGAGATGTTAATGACAGAGTGAGTGTGAGGGAGATGTTAATGACAGAGTGAGTGTGAGGGAGATGTTAATGACAGAGTGAGTGTGAGGGAGATGTTAATGACAGAGTGAGTGTGAGGGAGATGTTAATGACAGAGTGAGTGTGAGGGAGATGTTAATGACAGAGTGAGTGTGAGGGAGATGTTAATGACAGAGTGAGTGTGAGGGAGATGTTATGAGAGAGTGAGTGAGGGAGATGTTATGAGAGAGTGAGTGTGAGGGAGATGTTAATGACAGAGTGAGTGTGAGGGAGATGTTAATGACAGAGTGAGTGTGAGGGAGATGTTAATGACAGAGTGAGTGTGAGGGAGATGTTAATGAGAGAGTCAGTGTGAGGGAGATGTTAATGAGAGAGTGAGTGTGAGGGAGATGTTGATGAGAGAGTGAGTGTGAGGGAGATGTTAATGACAGAGTGAGTGTGAGGGAGATGTTAATGAGAGTCAGTGTGAGGGAGATGTTAATGAGAGAGTCAGTGTGAGGGAGAGGAAGTGTGGTTCATTCTAAAACGTTAGTCTCTACATGTGCACGCATGCGTGCAAGAAATACTGTGTGTGTGTGTGTGTGCCTGCCTGAATGAGGACACGTTTCTAGATGTTAATAATTTTATTATTATTAAATAATTTTTAACCATGTTAAATAAGCATTTATGTGCAGTGTACGCATGAAAACAATGCAGTCTATGGCACTGTGGCAGAACCATGTCATCCCCCCCCCCTAACAGCCTCCATAGCACTCAGGAGCAGTCAGCATTAGCTCTGTTACCCTGTTACCTCCAGCATTCAGGTGGTTTGTGTGTTCCCCTCAGACACATGTGACCTGTAGATAATTATGAAGAGGCAAAATGACTCGCTGAAAAGCATCACACAGAACAGAGAAAAAAAAGCTTGCAGCTAGAGAGAGTGCTTTGATAGATTTATACGCCTACCATGACAACCATTTACAAGGCTGGCCCACTTTGCTGTGCATTTTAAAGAGCTGCAGTCAGCCGTATATATACAGCTCCGTCATGAATACATCAGCTGTGATCTAGTCCATTTGCTTTCCACTACTTGGTATCGCATCACCCGACTGCAGCCATTTTGTGGCAACCATTCAGAGCCACTCCTAGTAAGCGTTATAGCAAACGCAGTTCAAGGTGAAGCATGAGATGGGGCTTGATAGTCACTTGATGTCTGGGTACTTATGGTCGTATAGCGAACACACTAGCAATGCTATACCGTACAAATGCTAAATGGCCTGCGCTTAGCTTCACAGTGAGTAGGTACATACATACATACACCCAGACATTCATACACCGATGGCGGCAAGCGAGCACGCAGGGTGCTGGCACAGCCATCAGGTTCAGGTTTAATTTGGGATTTAGTATTTTGGCCAAGGACACATCCACATGCAGACTGGAGGAGGCGGGGATCGAACCACCGACCTCGTTCATCCAAAGTGATTAGTGAACGACCCGTTCTACCTCCTGACCTACAGCCGCCCCGGGTCTCTTTCTATGCCTGTTAACATACAAAATGTGATCACTTCATACTTTCACTCACTCAGTGGTGGTTTGAGCTCTTTACTCAGCCTACATTCATAGTAGCCTATAGCCAGAGAGAAAAGAGTGCAGGGCCCAGCATGTTCCACCAATTACAGACGACGATACAGCGAGCTCCACCAATCAAAGATGTCAATATTACACTTTAGAATTGTGGGTAGTGTAGCACTTCTCCATGACATTGAATATAAAAAATAAACAAGGATGATATTATACAGATTTGTGGCTTCTACAGGAACATATACCATCATTTCACAACTAGCTCGCCCCGTGCTAAATCTACCATGGGTGGTTATGACATTATGGCTACTAATCAATATGTGATTGCAGAATATTAACGGGGAAATACTCTCTGTCACTTGTTGTTCAGCTTAACACGGAGCATTTATACTGGGTTATTCATGGATCTGACGCAAGGTTGATTTAAAACAATAAAATAAGCCAGCTCTGACTGTCAGACCTGACTCAGTAGGGAAACCATGTCGCACCACAACAAGCATCCTATCACCTGTGCGCACGTGGAAGTAGAGCTACTCTACAAGCAGGAAAGTACCATCTACTTCAGGTGAGGGAGAACTACAAAAAAAAAAAATCAAAGATAGTATATAATTTTAGTGTTTGAGTAGCTAGTTAGCAAAACAAAAAAAAGTATAAACAAACCCCTTGAATCTATCAAACACATACTTTGCCTATGGATAATATCACACAACAATCATCCACGAAATACACTTGATTGCTTGATGAAATCAGCTGCTACTGCGTATCAGCTGCCCGCTGTGTAAAGATGATCATACAGAGTCACAGGTCATGAAAGAACACTTGTGGTAAAAGAAGATGAATTCTAGTCTGACTCTTCTAGCTTCTAGCTCTTTTAGCCTGGTCAGGTAAGTAAAGACGCGGTTAGTGAGCTCATACTGTGGTGTGGTTGTGTGCCTGTTACCAGCTGTTGTTATGGAAGAGGATGGTGAGATGCAAAACCAAATGGAAAAGAGCAGGATTGATGTATGTCAGTGAGTGAGTGAGAGTGTGCGCGCGCGTGCGTGCAAGCAGGAAGTAGTTTCTGGGATTAAACACTTGTCTTTGGAGACGATGGGGGAGACGAGACATGAGAGAGGATAGCGAGGAGGAGGAGAAGAGAATTACAGACCTGTCAACTCTCCCGTTTTTCCCGGGGTTCTCCTGTATTTTCACCCCCACTCCCACCGTGCTCCAGTTTGGTCATTTTCCCTGGAAATCTATACCTATTTCCTTATTTAAATTTTTAAAGAGAGAGAGAGAGAGAGAGAGACAGAGAGAGAGAGATGTGAGTGATAGACTGAGAGAGCGAACCTGTCCCAGTCACCTCCCTGAACAGACTCCACACAAAAAAAGCTAAATACCTAGAATATAGATAGATAGACATAAATATCTATCTATATCTAGATGGAAATAAGACACTTGGGAGAGTATTTATCCATTCCTGACCAGAAGTATGTTGGGAAAAGACCATGCGGTTTGCAAGGTTTACTGTAGGGTGGAGTTTAATATTGGTCACGGTGGGAAAAACTGTGTGTGTGTGTGTGTGTGTGTGTGTGTGTGTGTGTGTGTGTGTGTGTGTGTGTGTGTGTGGGGCCTCATTAGTCAGATTGGGGATGATGACACTCCGCAGACACAAATCAATACTAACTCGCTAAGACAGCATCTCTCTCTCTGTCTCACTGCTCCTCTATGCTGAATACTACCTGTCCATCAGCAGGGGATTTATGTATCCATATGTAGTGTGTGTGTGTGTGTGTGTGTGTGTGTGTGTGTGTGTGTGTGTGTGTGTGTGGGGCGGGGGGGGGGGGAATTGGTATTAGATGCACTGGAGATGATGAGTTAACAGACAGGAATCAATACTAAACCTTCTAGACATTCTAATAACTCTCTCTCTCTCTCTCTCTCTCTCTCTCTCTCTCTCTCTCACACACACACACCCGCTTCTGTTTCTCTTGCTCGCTTACTCAAAGCAAAATGATCAACTTTCAGATTTGATTTGCACATTTGTCTTACAATAACAAACCCAAGTAGGCACTCATACTCTCACGCACACTCACGCATGCACGTACGTACACACGCACACACACACACACACACACACACACACACACACACACACACACACACACACACACACACACACACACACACACACACACACACACACACACACACACTCTCTCTCTCTCTCTGCCTTGCTCAAACAAGTACATGCAAAAAAAACTTCTGCTTAGCTATCTCGGCCTCCTCTCTGTGACCTGGCTTCTTAGAAAGCAGATTTGTTTTAAATGTATTATAGAAAGTGAATTGCTCTCTTGTGTTTATGCTGCCAGAGGTCCTCCAAGCTGCATTTAGCAAACCACCATCAAAGACAGCATAATGTCATTGGTATTACCATATATTATACTTTTCAGAATTCTTCATATTTTTGACTTTTACAACCCACAAATTGCTTGGCTCAGTGCTAATTTCTCACAGTAGGCATCGGAATGTCATAGGCATAAAATGGAATAGAACAGAACAGAACAGAACAGAACAGAACAGAACAGCTGTCTTTACATGGTTGAATATTCTCCTTGGCCTCACCCAGGATATAAAACAAGCATCACCAGAAAGTGAACAGATACACTGTAATAGTGATATTGGTTATTGACTTACTGATATCTGATTTATAAAAATCAGTTTGATTAGCTGTGTCACGCCCAAATCATGTCAAGGTGGGTGCCTGGTCTTGAAGAGTTGTAGTTACAGTAGTAATAGTTGGAGTAGGCTACGTAGTAGTAGTAGTAGTAGCAGTAGCAGCAGCAGCTTTAGTAATACTAGTTGGAGTAATGGTTGTACAGTACTAGCATATCGGCAGTGGGTTTATACTAATGTCATACTTATATGATTGTAGTTGGTGTCATTGTGATAGTTGTCGTAGCAGTACAAATATTGTAGTAGCAGCACTAGTATTACTAGTTGATAGCACAGTGGGTCATTACTTTATCACTGATATAACACCACCTGCAATAAAACACAAGAGCAAAGCCCAACCATTGGTCCCATCGATCAGGAAGCTGCTATAATTTATTGTACTTGCATATCATTTCCTAGAAGGGCATAAAAGTTTGAGACACTTTTTCAAAAGCCCTTCAGCTTTTTAAATGGCTTCCACAGTAAATCTATGTTTCTACTGCTCACCAACACACTATGGCATCCTGATGGCTTCCATTTTAATCTGAATGTGTGTGTGTTCTGCAGAAACCTCATGGCTCCAGTTTTGGGTCAGATGCAGCATGCAGAGGTTGTTTTTTTAGCAGCTAAATGAACTATATCACAGCTGTGCTATTGAAGATTCACTGTTGAAGCTAATTAAAACGCTGAAGGGATTTGGGGCAACACATTAGACATTTCAAAGTAGCCCTATTTCATTTAGTCAACGAGGATGTTCATCTATTCTTCTGTAATAGCTGTGACAAAGTGCTGTGTTTACTACCAGAACACAGGATATGATGTCACTATCTCTTTTGTGCTATTAAAACTAGGATGGCTGCCCACACACTATAGAAACTTGGCTTGGGTTTTTAGAGGAAAGAGATAAGTGAGGCTTATAAAGTTCCATCACGTCTACTTTGTTGAAGAATTAGGCCCCAAGCACCTTCACCAGGTTCACCAGTGAATTCAGCACCTCCACCAGGTTCACCAGTGAATTCACCACCTCCACCAGGTTGGTTCAACAGTGAATTCAGCACCTCCACCAGGTTCACCAGTGATTTCACCACCTCCACCAGGTTCAACGGTGAATTCAGCACCTCCACCAGGTTCACCAGTGATTTCACCACCTCCACCAGGTTCAACGGTGAATTCACCACCTCCACCAGGTTCAACAGTGAATTCAGCACCTCCACCAGGTTCACCCGTGAATTCAGCACCTCCACCACCTTCACCAGTGAATTCACCACCTCCACCAGGTTCACCAGTGAATTCAGCACCTCCACCAGGTTCACCAGTGAATTCACCACCTCCACCAGGTTCACCAGTGAATTCAGCACCTCCACTAGGTTCACCAGTGAATTCACCACCTCCACCAGGTTCACCAGTGAATTCAGCACCTCCACCAGGTTCACCAGTGAATTCAGCACCTCCACCACGTTCACCAGTGAATTCAGCACCTCCACCAGGTTCACCAGTGAATTCAGCACCTCCACCAGGTTCACCAGTGAATTCAGCACCTCCACCACGTTCACCAGTGAATTCAGCACCTCCACCAGGTTCACCAGTGAATTCAGCACCTCCACCAGGTTCACCAGTGAATTCAGCACCTCCACCAGGTTCACCAGTGAATTCAGCACCTCCACCAGGTTCACCAGTGAATTCACCACCTCCACCAGGTTCACCAGTGAATTCAGCACCTCCACCAGGTTCACCAGTGAATTCAGCACCTCCACCAGGTTCAACAGTGAATTCTGTCATTGGCATAGCCATCTTCCTCCGCACTCGTCCTCATGAACTGCAGGGCCATGCAGAGACCTTTAGAGGTTCAATGTTAAAAAGGGGCACACGCAGACCTGCCAAACTTGCGGAAATATTTTTGAGTACCACAATAGTGTGACACTTAGTTCAAATGCTTTTGCACCACTTCGCTTAGTTTGCTCACGGTCGTTATCTCCGCCAGATCATCAAGTTATTCAACATATAAATAGGCTATGAAGAAAACAATACAATTATATATATATTCTTGAGAATAATTCCTTTAGCCTCTTCGACTCCACCCCTCCCTACCTGGGCACCTGAAGGTTAATTTGAGGTGCAGCTCAGAACTGTGTCAAGGCTTTCTAGTCATAAATCTGTAATAAACATTGTGTTTTGATTGTTGATGTTGAATGTTTAGAGTATATAAGGGCTTAGAACATTATGATGGAAATGTGACCATGTCATACATCCCATGAATGCCCTAGGTCTCTAGTTTGTGGTTGTAAAGTTTCATGAGGCTGTGGTTATCCTAGAGGTCACAATAGGTCATATAGGCTACCGTGAGGTCAAGTAAAAAAAAAAGGTCTCACTACAATGAAATGGCTACTATGGGGACTAACATCATCACACATGAATATAATTGGACTAATTGAAGCCACAGGAGTCTCAGTTTTCCAGGCATGCCTAATTTATGCAATTCTAAGATTGTTTAGGGGCCCCAGTATGTGGAAATATTAAAAATAGAATAGGTGAAAATAACACATTTATACTGCATGCAAAAAACTGCATGTTTTTTTGTAAAAAACAACAACCATGGGATTAGCATAACGTTGGCATGTCTGTAAAGGGAGACTCGGGGCTACACAATAGAACCTATTCTCATTCAGATATCTTGAGGTGAGAGGTCAAGGGATCCCTTTCCTCACCAAAATGTTGCCTACATTTGGAGCATTATTTAGCCCCCTTCCCGACAAGCTCCCATGTCATGCTTGATCGCAATGGATGTCTTAGGTCTTCTACTTTCATATGATATCAGTATATAGTAGATAGATATAGTCGTAGATATCGGCTTTAAAAATGAGCCCGGTACAGCCGCTGAAATACAGCAGTATCAGTCACGGACAATAAAGACACTTGGACATCAAGGAGCAAAGGGGCAGGTGCTTGTGCAGAGCACCCCCCCTCCCTGCACATGCCTGATGAACTGATGGTACTCACCTGCTCTGCAATTCACCGCCCTGATGTTGCACCACCACCACCTTACATTTAGCCCATATCTCACCCAATAATGTCCAAACCTGAACATCAATCTCCACAACAATAGCCAAATAGGACAGCTGACCTTGTGGGCTTGAAATGGCCCGCCAAGCAGTTCACAAGCTGCATTCTGCCAAACACTCAGACACTAATGGAATGGCTGACCCTGCTAGTTAAATCATTTTATTATTCCAATTAAAAACAAAATTTGTAGTGGTGGTAAATTTCCTCTTAGTCATGGCCCACCGGCGTTCAATCAACACTGATGGACCACTGAGGTTTAACTTCAGCACACAAGCGGCTAGCCACAGTGGCACAGTGTCATTTAACCTATTTTAATGTGATTTTTGTTTAAGAAGGATTAGTGAATCAAATAACTTTAAATTAACTGTTAGAGATTCGTGTTTTAATATGAATGTACAACAACAGAGACAGTCAAATATGTAGCGTAACGTTGACACTGATAAATTCATTCTAAAAAGACAAACCAGTCCCACTCTGTCTGTTTGTTTGGTTAGTTTGGATTTGGAGCAGTTTTCTTGATTCAGACTGAACCCTTTGAGACAGACCTTCAGCCACAAGGGACTTGGTGTTTTGTTTTAGTTTTAGTGCAGAGGGAGGCCCTAAAACTCTTCTGTGGATACTTTATTACATTTCAAACATGTCCCTGTCCTTGTTTGTCTTTTAGAGAGAAGTTGTGGTAAAATTTAGCTAAATTATAATTATTATCTCACCGTCTTCCTTCTGTTCTTGTGTTCTGTTTCTTTTGGACTCCCCCACCTTCTCTCTGTGTGTCTCTCCTCTGTCTCTGTCAACACCCCACCCACCCTTCTGCCCTCTCTGACTGACACTGTTATAAATTGATTTTCAGCCCAGTGTGTTCCCTCTGCCTCTCTCTAGGCATTTCCTTTATTTAGCCCCAACCACTCCAGGGTGTAGTCTAGGCCGCTGGCCGACTGTCAGTCAGTGGCAGCACGGTGCAGTCTAATTCTTGGCTGACAAGCATTTCTGACAGCAGGAGCCAATGGGACGTTTAAAACATGCTTACTCTCTCCCTTGCTCTGTCTCTCCATATCGCATTTTTGCTTTTGCTACCTCTCTTCCTTCTCTCGTTCTGTCCCTCTCTGCCCCCGCCTCTCCATCCTAACTCCTCCATCTATTGTCTCCTAGGGCCATATGAAAAGAAAAATCCAAATTTGTTTTATTCTTTCCCAAATTCCGTTTTATTCTTTCCCAAATTAATTTTAATTTAGGATTTAAGATCAATATTTTCTTGTTTTTTTGATGACTTGTCTCTCTCTGACAGCCTCTTCGACCGACCCCCCTCTCAAAACACCCCAATCCAAAACAGAATTATTTCTCTAGGCCTATTTAACAATTATGAAATCATTGAGGTTACTACAATAATTAGGTCTACTTCTGATTTGGATAATTAGGCCTACTTGTATCAATTTCAGACAAATGATGGAACATTTTGCAATATTCGATCTTGCAGTTGATTCAATTTTTATTACCAAATTCCATGATTCTGTCAGTTTTTTCCATTTTGTGGAAATTATATGGCTCTACATCCTGTCTCCCTTTTTTCTCATTTGGTTTCTCTATCCCTCTGTCTCTTTATCTGCCTCCCTCTTCCTCTCTCCCTCTGTCTCTCTCTCTCCTCCTCCTTTCTCAAAACCTTCCTTGGAATAGAATTAACAGATACAATCATTTTCCAGTGACATGGACAGCTCATTTAAATTAACTAACTGCACATGCACCACACACACACACACACACACACACACCCACACACACACACACACACACACACACACACATCTCATTTTGCCCCTGGAGCTTAAGCGTTGCTGTGATCTGAATACTGATTGGGTGGTTTGCCTGTCTGCTATGATTTGATTGGTCAGTTTGCCCCATTGGGGAAGCCATTCTTTAATCATAAATGAGAGTCTGTGAGATTAGACGGAATGGCCCTTTCAGCGAATCTGGTCCCCAATGAGAGAGAGAGAGAGAGAGGGGGGGAATATGAAAGAGAGATCGACAGACAGACCGGGAGAGACAGACAGGGAGAGAGGGGTATGAAAGAGAGATCGACAGACAGACAGACAGACAGACAGGGAGAGAGAGGCATGGAGAGAGAGGCATGGAGAGAGAGGCAGAGAGAGGGGGGTATGAAAGAGATGGACAGACAGAGAGAGAGAAGATAATATAAAGCATATGTAGTTGCACTGCTGTAATATGGCTGTACAGCTGAGGATGAGGGTAACAGGATGCTTGCACACCCACACAGACATGTCTGTCTCTCCAAGTAGCGTGTGGGGACGCCCTGCGGCCCGGCGGGTCCCATTCAAATGAAGAATAGGGTAATTTCACTGTTTCCTCATTTAGTAGTCAGCACCATGCCAGCATGGCTATATTGATCATAGCATTCCCTGTGGAAAAATGACAAGCTTGCTAATTGATTTTTACCCCATATTCAGGAATTATCAAGCTCATTTCAAAAGTCAAATGAACATACTGTATTTCCACATATGTTTCTTGGTTTTGCAATTATTTCACTCCCTTCATGATAATCATTCATTCATTGTCTTTAACCACTTTTTTCACAATCATGGGAGGCTAGAGGCTTTCTCAGTATACATTTGGGAGAAGGCAGGGTGCCAGTCTGTCACAGAGAGACAGACAATCACTCATACTTATATTCACACCAGTTTATTCACGCCATTTAGAGGCTCCAATCCACCTGACTTGTCTTGGAATTGGGGGGGGGGGGCACCAATAAGAGACCCAGAGGAACATGACGAGAGCAGGTAAACCCAACTCAAAAATGGCTGGGAATCGAACCCCCGGGGTCCGTTTTGCTGTGAACCTCCGTGCCATGACACCGTAAGGTCTTGGATTAGGGTGTGACGATGTGTTTTTTTGTTGCAGTGAATAACTGAGACATGTAGATGAGATATTGTATTGAGAAAAGGGTTCGTTCAACTTTAAATCCAGTCAATTGAGGAAGCACATTTTCCCCTTTGTCTTTAAGCTTCTTTTATCCAGGGAAGATTTTGCTGAGCAGGCTGCTCCTCTTCAGCTAAACCCTGTTTCTCGTTAGTCCTGGAGCAGATACTCACACCTGGGAGCTGCCCGGCCCGGCCACAGAGCCTCTGCTGCCGGCCAATTAGCAGCTCTATGAAGGTGTTACGGGATAAACGCCTAAAAGGCTTCGCAACTGTATCTGTTGATGAAGGGAAGGGTGTTACTCGTTCACCTAGGAACCAGTGAGCGTGCAGTCACACTCACACGTCACTATTCACTATTGGACTAGTGATGTATCTCCTACTGCATTTGGCATGAGAACAGTGAGAGAAAGTATTTCATGGCTAGTGAAGAGGTTTCTGGGCATCCCTAGAAGTCACCAATGCCAACTGTCAAAAACTGTGTCCCTCTCAAAACGTGTACTCAAGTACCCCAGTACCATTAAGTACTGCCCATCCCTATAGTGTGTGTGTGTGTTTGCCTTACTGTGACCCTTTGCTTCTGAGAGTGTGTGTGTGTGTGTGTGTGTGTGTGTGTGTGTGTGTGTGTGTGTGTGTGTGTGTGTGTGTGTGTGTGTGTGTGTGTGTGTGTGTGTGTGTGTCTGAGAGAGAGAGAAGGGCTGTCAGTTTCGGTCTGGTGGTCAGCATAATTAGAAGTCTCCCTTTTCCTTCTCTCTCTCTCTCTCCCTCCCTCTATTCCCTGTGCTGTCCTTTCTCCATGTCTCTTTCTTTCTCTTTCTCCATGTCACTCTCTCTCTCTTTCTCCCTTCTATCTGAATGATGACTTTTAAATCATCCTTTCATTCCACGCCCAATGATGAACGAGGGCAAATCTGTCTTTTTCTCACTGTTTATTCTACTTTCCATCGATACCCCCCTGCCCCCATCTCTCTCTCTGTCTCTCTCTCTCCCTCTCTCTCTCTCTCTCTCTGTCTCTTTCTCTCTCTCTCTCTCCCTCTCCCTCCCTCTCTCTGTCTCTCTCCCTCTCTCTCTCTCTCTCTCCCTCCCTCTCTCTCTCTCTCTCCCTCCCTCTCCCTCTCTCTCTCTCTCTCTCTCCCTCTCTCTCTCCCTCTCTATCTCTCTCTCTCTCTCTCTCTTTATTTAGCGATTAAAATTAATGAAGTACCATAGTTTCATTTGGAATGAGTCTTCCTCAAATCTGTTAAGTTCAGATAATGTCATGGACACAGTCACATTTCCCCGCATGGTACGACTTGTAGCATTGGAGCTAACGGGCTATAGTGCTGCTGACTGACACCAATGCATTTAGTTCTTGTTAGCATTACAAAGCTTCAGCTCTTGTCAAAGTAATATGTTACAGTCAACGTGACATTGTGACAGTCAAGTCAACGTGACATTGTGACAGTCAAGTCAACGTGACATTGTGACAGCAACAGTACAAAACGGTTCCACATCAATCAAAAAATGTCTGGAATGGAAATCTGCAAGAGCGAATGAGTGTGTACCGCACTGCTGTATTTATTTCCAACTTTTAAAATCCAAAACATGCGTGTGGAGCGTGGTACAGAGATGACACGATGAAAAGCAAACACGCACTGTGCCAGCAGTGTAAGGTCTTATACTTAACATTACAGCCACTCAGGCCAGTGGGAGGTTTTCGCTGCACTGCAGAGTCTTCCAATCCTATTTTTTGCCAATGCTGTGAGATCATTTGATTTGAGGATTTTGTTTTAATCACGTGATGATTAAAACAAATGATGTCCTCATACTTGGTGACATTGTTTGCCTTTATTTCAATAGAACGTCTCTAGAAAACTCTTGTAAAAGACAACGCTGCATTAGAAACAACTGAAATTATCTCAACCAATTGTCTAATTGGCTTTCTTCGTCTTTGTTGGGTGAATGGAAAACTGAATTTTCAGACTGAATGTGAGACTAAACAACTTGCTGGTGCTTTGTGCGTGCTCTGCAGTCTTGACGTGTTTTTATGTCATTCATTTGAGGACAGCCAAGTATCAGTGAATGTTCCGTCTCCTCAGATGAACCCTTTACTTCCTGGAGTATAAATCCCTCTTAACTTTGATCATAAAATGTCCTTCCCGTTGGGACCCAGATGGATCCTCCCTTTCAGGAGTGGGCCAACATGGCAGTTCAATAGGTTGTTTTCTTGCTGTGCTGAGTGAGCACAATCCTGTTCTGCAGGGGAGAAAGAAAGCAGGTTCAGCCCTTTGTTTTCTCACACACCAACGTGTGAAAAGTGTGCGTTCATGTGTGTTTGTGGACATGTATGTACTGTATGTATATGTGTCTGTTTTGTGTATCTGTCTTTGTCTTTACTCTCTTAAGGTCCTTACACATCGGGAGCGTTTTTTTCGTGCGATTAATTCGCACGTCAATAATATTTTCCGAACCTATATCAGTCAATGCAACCGTGCATACCAACAGCGAAGTTTCGCTGAGAGTTATTGCTGTGTTTATTTTTTCGAACCACGGGCGATTTTTCAGAAATTCGCTTCCGACGTGTACACATCTGTGGCTGTGATTGACAGGTGGGTCAAAACTCGCATCGCAATTTCGTGCCGTATATTCGCATCGCTCTTGATGTGTAAGGACCTTTAGTGTGTGTGTTTATATCTGTATTTCTGTAGGCCTGTGTGTGTGCCTGCGTCTTTTTAGCTGTGTGTGTGTGTATCTGCATTTCTGTATGCCTGTCTGTGTGTGTGCCTGTGTGTCGTTTTAGCTGTGTGTGTGTGTCTTTTTAGCTGTGTGTGTATATCTGCATTTCTGTATGCCTGTCTGTGTGTCAGCCTGTGTCGTTTTAGCTGTGTGTGTGTGTGTGTGTGTGTGTGTGTGTGTGTGTCTTTTTAGCCGTGTCTGTGTGTGTGTCTGTGTGTGTGTGTGTGTGTGTGTGTGCGTGTGTGTGTGCGTCTGCCTGCTTCAATGTGTCTCTCTCATATGGCTCTGCTCTGCTGTCTGTCCCTCCCGCTTCCTACACATCTCAGCTCTGATTGGTTGTGAAGGGACAGAGATGGTGGACCTTAATTGCAACTCAGCCTGCCCGTTGGTCATTATAGGTGTCACTGCGATGGCTTTGGAATGGTCTGTGTAAATGAGGGTTGGACACACACACACACACGTACACGTGCGCACACACAGACACACACACACACACACACACACATACACACACACACACACACACACACATTTTTTTGGTTGGGGTCCCGTTGTAGATAATTGGTTGTAAAAGCCTCCAGCCCCCTGTCCCAGTGGCCCTGGCTGCCATGGTAAATAACAAGACGCATAAAGAAGAAAGAGAGAGTGATGATGGTCCTGATTTAACCTCTACACTCAGCGGAGATCAACTAAGGCCTAGCAGTTCAAGGACTTTAAACATGACATAAGAACACATTTCAATTTAATACCGCCTTTTATACACCAGTAGACTACTGCTGCTTCAAACCTATTGTACAGTTTGTTTTCCTTCTTGAATTGACCTTATTTCCCGAAGTTAAACAATGTTTTTTTAAATATGAAATGATAAAACCTACAACCAACAAGACATGCAATCAATAATCTGTGTGAAATGAAGGAACCATCTCAATATCCAGGCGTGTTTTGGAGGAGTTCAATAAAAAGTTCCTTGTTTACTCCATTACTGTACATGGGTTCATTTGGACAATTGAGAACAATGCCATTCAAACTCTGGTGTGCAGCAAATAAGCACACTGAGACCGCCTGGCAATGCAGGTCAAATGTCCAACTAACCAACTGCAGGAAACAAGCCCAAAACTTATGGTTTAGTAGGATGGGAACAAGCCCAAAACATCTGGTTAGTAGGATGGGAACAAGCCCAAAACATCTGGTTAGTAGGATGGGAACAAGCCCAAAACATCTGGGTAGTAGGATGGGATAGATGTTGACATCTGAAAGCCAGCAGTTACTCATGCTTGAAACAACTAACGTGATCAAATGAACTAAGGGCAAACCCCAGCTTGGACTGAGGCGTATATTCTATTTCTTTGTGTGTGAACATGATATGAAAAATGTCAGAGTTCAAACAACTCCATCTTGCTTAGCTGAAGTCACAGAGACTGGAATTGTTTGCACTCGCCTTGTTTCCTACCTGCCAAACTGAGATGACAGTTTACCAAAACTCACTATTCTCACGAGATGACAGCTTACCAAAACTCACTATTCTCACGAGATGACAGCTTACCAAAACTCACTATTCTCATGAGATGACAGCTTACCAAAACTCACTATTCTCACAAGATTACAGCTTACCAAAACTCACTATTCTCACAAGATGACAGCTTACCAAAACTCACTATTCTCACAAGATTACAGCTTACCAAAACTCACTATTCTCATGAGATGACAGTTTACCAAAACTCACTATTCTCATGAGATGACAGCTTACCAAAACTCACTATTCTCACAAGGTGACAGCTTACCAAAACTCACTATTCTCACGAGATGACAGCTTACCCAAACTCACTATTCTCACGAGATGGCAGCTTACCAAAACTCACTATTTTCACAAGATGACAGCTTACCAAAACTCACTATTCTCACGAGATGACAGCTTACCCAAACTCACTATTCTCACAAGATGACAGCTTACCAAAACTCACTATTCTCACGAGATGACATCTTACCAAAACTCACTATTCTCATGAGATGACAGCTTACCAAAACTCACTATTTTCACGAGATGACATCTTACCAAAACTCACTATTCTCACAAGATGACAGCTTACCCAAACTCACTATTCTCACAAGATGACAGCTTACCAAAACTCACTATTCTCATGAGATGACAGCTTACCCAAACTCACTATTCTCATGAGATGACAGCTTACCAAAACTCACTATTCTCATGAGATGACAGCTTACCAAAACTCACTATTCTCACAAGATGACAGCTTACCAAAACTCACTATTCTCACAAGATGACAGCTTACCAAAACTCACTATTCTCATGAGATGACAGCTTACCAAAACTCACTATTCTCATGAGATGACAGTTTACCAAAACTCACTATTCTCACAAGATGACAGCTTACCCAAACTCACTATTCTCACAAGATGACAGCTTACCCAAACTCACTATTTTCACAAGATGACAGCTTACCAAAACTCACTATTCTCATGAGATGACAGCTTACCAAAACTCACTATTCTCATGAGATGACAGCTTACCAAAACTCACTATTCTCACAAGATGACAGCTTACCAAAACTCACTATTCTCACAAGATGACAGCTTACCAAAACTCACTATTCTCATGAGATGACAGCTTACCAAAACTCACTATTCTCATGAGATGACAGCTTACCAAAACTCACTATTCTCATGAGATGACAGCTTACCAAAACTCACTATTCTCACAAGATGACAGCTTACCAAAACTCACTATAGAGGGTATGCATGTGATGTCACAGAGGCAGAAGTCACTGTGGGGTCACGCCCACTGAGTCACAGCAAGACTGAGCTTGAATGCAGTAATCAGCCTAGATAACTGACACCTGCTGCTCAGGGAGGAACTTGACACTCGTTTTGACACTCATTCCTGATTGAAGGGGCGTGTTCCAGTGGGTGTGCATACCCTCTATTCTCATGAGATGACAGCTTACCAAAACTCACTATTCTCATGAGATGACAGCTTACCAAAACTCACTATTCTCATGAGATGACAGCTTACCAAAACTTGGTCCAATGAAGCTGAGCTTCTGAGTTTTCATGCAATCTATGGCGCCGTTCTAATTGTGCAGCGTGAACCTAAACAAACTATATACAAAAATGCAACACAGTCAACTTTCAACTATATTTGGGATTAAAGAAATCAAACTGTAAGTGTGCCCTGAGAAAGAACTGCATTGGATAACCGGGTGGCACATTGGATAACCAGGTGGCACATTGGATAACCAGGTGGCACATTGGATAACCAGGTGGCACATTGGATAACCAGGTGGCACATTGGATAACCAGGTGGCACATTGGATAACCAGGTGGCACATTGGATAACCAGGTGGCACATTGGATAACCAGGTGGCACATTGGATAACCAGGTGGCACATTGGATAACCGGGTGGCACATTGGATAACCGGGTGGCACATTGGATAACCAGGTGGCACATTGGATAACCGGGTGGCACATTGGATAACCGGGTGGCACATTGGATAACCAGGTGGCACATTGGATAACCAGGTGGCACATTGGATAACCGGGTGGCACATTTGATAACCAGGTGGCACATTGGATAACCGGGTGGCACATTGGATAACCAGGTGGCACATTGGATAACCGGGTGGCGCCATCCTTCAACAAGCATCTGCCCTGCTGAAATGCCCTTGAGCAAGAGGCAGCTGAATCCCCACCTGCAGGCTGCAGGGCCACTCTGCAGCTGACTCTGACCTCTGACCTGGCTGTGGAGGAGCGGGAGGGAGGAGCTGAATTCCTCCATTGAGGATCAATAGAGCATCAGAAAAAATGCGATGTGGAAACTTCCCTGCTGGACCCTGAAGGTTTCCCTCTGCCCGCCTGTGCCGTGTTTGATATAAAAGGATCATTAAGATCAAAGGCAGAGAGATAATGATCCTGATGTGAACCGTAAAGTCCAAGGAGATCAATTACATTTACATTTGACAATTTAGGCATTTAGCCGACGCTCTCTCACCCAGAGAGATTTAGGATAAAGCATTTGATTTAGCCATTCAAATTAGCTTCACTTCTACTTGATCACCAGCATCATTGGAAGCGGCGTGTAACACATAGCAGCACGTACTGTAGTGCGAGGGATAGAACCAAGAGGCATTATTGTACAGCAGAGATGGGGACTTGGACTTGAGACTTGACTTGGACTTGAGACTTGACTTGGACTTGAGACTTGACTTGGACTTGAGACTTGACTTGGACTTGAGACTTGACTTGGACTTGAGACTTGACTTGGACTTGCAAAAAACGACTTGTGAGCATCTCTGTTGTACAGGCTCTCACTCCTCTGCAAAGTTACAGTGCCTTCCAAAACATCACCATATTGAGATATGCAGCATGGTGAGGCGCACCTGGAATATGCCAATTACTGAGCGGCGGCCATGGAGCTGAATTGTGGAGCGAAACCTAATGCGTCTTGCAGTTGATTTAGTCAAAATGCTTCTCTTCCTGTCTGTCTTTTCTCCTATCAGACCGCCCCCCCCCCCCCCCCCCCCCCCACACACACACACACACACAGTCATAATGAAGAGCCTAGCCCATTAAGATGTAGTAGCATTTATCTTCTCTCTCCACAAAGAAATCATTACCTTTCGTTTAAACTGCTCTGCGTATGTGTACACGGGACTGTGAGAGAGTTAGTGTCATTGGCTGAAGGGTACATTCTCTCTCCCTCTCTCTCTCTCCCTCTCTCTCTCTCTCTCTCTCTCTTTCAAAGGAATAGGCAGATTGAGTCACAATGCAAAGTGCCTGTAGTTTGTGTGTGAGTGTGACAGAACAGATGGCCCTTAGTTCTAAATTGCTGAGTCATGTTCACAGTCATTGTTAAAATCACCGGCTGTCATCAGAATACATTCTGACATGTGAGAAATCCATCCATCCATCCAGTGAGGAAATAATCTGCTTTGATCAAATTGCTCAAATAGTTGATCTGGTGGAGGCACAGGAGGGCGACGGAGATGAAAACTATGGGTGCCTTGTAGGGGTGGGAGAAAAAATCGATTCACCTAAGTATCGCGATTTTTAATGTCACGATTTTTTGGATCGATATTTTATTCAAGAATCGATAATCGCAAAAGCAAAAAAAAAAAAAAATTTTTTTTTTTTTTTTTTTTTTTTTTTTTTTTTGGTGCTGCAGTCAGGCCACTCACTGAACAGCAGGTCAGGTGCCGCCTACTGGTTTACTAGTGGTTGTATTACTTTATTAGTTAGTCTGAAGTAATAATTACACTTCAGGGTTAAAGTGGGTGCATCTCATTGTAAAATTGGACTTGGCCCAAATTAGGCTTCAAACGGCCCAAATTGGGCTTCAAACGACCGACATTGAGCTTCAAACGGCCCAAATTTCACGCGCGTCGGCCCATATCGGCCTGGCCTGCTTGGTATCTAATGCCCAGCCTGAATTATGATCCCAGTCCGCCCCTGTTTTTAACTATATCGCCCAGCCCTACTCATGATATACAGTCTCTAGTGTATGATTCAACTTTTCCCATGTTCTAATCTAGTGTAAAAAAGCAAACAAACTGAAAAAAGAAAAGAAAAAAAGAAACAAAAATCGCAATAAATCGTAATATCGAATCGCAATAATCGTAGAATCGCAATACTTAAGAATCGCAATATAAATCGAATCGGCACCGAAGTATCGTGATAGTATCGAATCGGGAGATAAGTGAATCGGCACAGCCCTAGTGCCTTGTTGATTTCATCTATTCAGTCAGGGTGGGAGGCTATAGCTTAATGGACAGAGAGTTCGGGGACCTGGGTTCATGCACTTATACTGTACAGACGTACACTGAAGTGCCCTTGAGCAAGACACTGAATCCCTACCAGCTCCAAGGCTGCCTGCCTGTGCCCTGCCCCTCTGAAGTGGAAAGAAACGTTCCCCAGCTGCAGCACAGACGGAGTCACGTGGAGCGAGCAAACGTTCTATCTCGTACGTTCAAACGTTCCGTTCATATCTAAGAAGCAGGCAGCATCAGAACAAAGCTGCCCTACTTATACAGTACGCATGCCAACCTTGCTGCTATTGGTTCAAAGCAATATTTGACTTGAGTGTAACGCTGCTACATTCAAAGGAGATCACGAAGAAGAACCCATAGGAAGAATTTATTGCTTTGGGAATAACGTGTCAAAATTATACTACTTGTACCACTTATTAGTGCTGGGTTTGGAGGGAGAAAGTGTTGTGTGTGTGTGTGTGTGTGTGTGTGTGTGTGTGTGTGTGTGTGTGTGTGTGTGCGCGTGCCTTTTTAGCTGTGTGTGTTTGTGTGTGTGTTGCTGTCACTACTGTGTATGCTCTTGATCTCAAGTTGCTAATCAGCGTCTGTCATAGACAAACTAAGCCTAGCTATCACACAGCTTGACACCTCACACACTATTAGGCAACACACAGACGCGCACACACACACACACACACCCATTGAGTACACGCACCGAGTATACATGCATAGAAACATACCCATTATGCACATACACACGCACGCACACACACACACACACATACAAATGATCCCTTTGTGTGCATGCGTGTGTTTCTCTCTCTCTCACACACAGACACATTATTTTAGTATTCTGTCACTACTGGTGCTGTGTCTCCATTGTGTCTCAATTAGGTCTCTCTTGCGATGGTCCCAAAACGATGGGTCAGGACCCAGAATGAGAGTCTTGGCTGTGAAAATATTTTAAAACTCAAATTCTCTCATTCCTTCCTGCTGTTCTCTTACTCAGTCTTTGCAGCAGCTTTATTTTCTGATTTGAATGAATGAATCAAACTATGCTAAAAGAAACCCTCTCTTCCTTTTCTCATGCAGGTTTCATATATACATGTGGTGGCACGTTGAAAGGCCGAAATGGCAGCATAGAGTCCCCAGGCTTCCCCTACGGCTACCCCAACGGGGCCAACTGCACCTGGGTCATTATCGGGGAGGAAGCAAGTCGAATCCAGCTCCTCTTCCTGTCATTCGCCATTGAAGAAGAATACGACTTCCTGTCCTTGTACGACGGACACCCACACCCTGCTAACTTCAGGACCAGGTAAGGCCATCAGAGGGGCCTGTCACTACGTACCACCTCAATCTCAACAACCTTTCCCCAGCACTGGGGGGGGGGGGTACATATATTAATATAGGCTATTTATATATACATTCAAATATTCAAATTCATATATATATATATATATATATATATATATATATATATATATATATATATATGGCGAGTCTATGAGCCTACCTATGAAGCAGGTTAACGTGAGAATGATGAAGCGTCTTTCTACTGGAGTTAATCCAAACAATCTCTTAACCTAGCACCATATGCTCAGTGTTAACAAAACGACCGTCGTGTAACATTACCGTAATGAATTGCATAGTTACTCATGAAGTGACTCACTACTATGAGATACTTTTTTTTTTTTTTTTATACTCTTACTCAAGTGATCATTTTTATGAATACTTTTGACTTCTACGTGAGTAAATATATTATGAAGTAACTGTACTTTCACTTGAGTACCGTTTTTGTTTGAGATGAGAATGTGTTTTGCCATCCAGTGCTTGTTATTCACACAGAAGCAGTGCTTGTATTTAGGATTTAATTTCTCTGCATGGGGTGTCTAATGAGATTCAAATCTGCTGACTCTAAACAATAACTTGGTTTTCACTCGGTCTGGCAGGCCATTTATGGCTCAATTCCACCACATTTAACAGCCCTGCATAGCTCGTCCTCACTCGGCTCTAATCGTTTCGGCTCGATGGACGTTTTGCTTCCACCGCAGATCATCTGCCCCCACCCACCCCCGCCCCCGCATAGTAGGCTATAACATAACGTTACAATTAAATCCATCCACAGAACTTTTAAACTGAAATACTGGTGCCTCTAAATGACCTACAGTGTACATGGGCGAATCTGACAATCGGCCAGGAGAATGGATATCACTTTGTAGTTAGTCAAACTCAGGCATGCGCTGCGCTGCGCGCGGACGGAAGAGGCGCAACAGAGTGAAGCCTGCCCTGTACCCCGCGGCCTCTCACCAGGCAAGACCGCGGCTTCACCAAACACCCGCTGCGGCCTAGCGGAGCGCTGCAGCTCAACTAACGACAGGAGCTTGCTGAGCAGCGGACTTTTTTCACTCTGAAAACAATTGAAACCACCGCCACGACTTTATTTCACCAGAGGCGAAGGCAGCAACACAAAGACTGATGGAAATAACATAACAGAAGAGAATGTAAGCCCACTAAACTGGTATGCAGCGCATTGACAGTCAGTAGATAGAGTAAACACGATTCTGCCTGGCCAATCAGTCGTCTACAATGTTTTCACGTCACCGTATGAACCCGGGTTGACAGAATAGAACCTCGACGAAGCAGGTACGAAAAGTAGCACGACTCGACCCCAATACAACCCGGGCTGGGACAGTTTAAACCGGTGGGATGAGACAATTTATCGAGTCGAGCGGAGCGGGATCGCGCTACTACCTGCGGTGGAAATGAGCCATTACATTTTGGATTGTATTTATTATTATTTACTGGTCAAAAAGTGGAAATTAGTACGGTACTTTTATAAGATCTTCCATACCATGCCATGCCATACCATAACATACTATACTATACTATACCATACATACCATGCCATACATACCATGCCATACCATACTATAATACCATACCATTCATCATAGCATGCCATACCATACCATACCATACCGTACCATACCATTGCATACCATCATAGCATGCCATACCATACCATAGCAAACAATGCATACAGTTGATTTATTATCCTAAAACAGATTAATTTTGCAAAAGCAAGCATACAGCAGAATTCCACCCACATTTATTACCACTGGGTGCAAACAATGACTAGCAAGCACTGGCTGACCTTGAGCTGAGACTATTGAGCTGTCTTCTAAGGGATGTTGTCATTAGTAATTTCAGCCAGTAATTAGTATTTTGTGGCTGTTTGTATTCTGATACCCCTTCTTATGTGAAATGGTGCTGCTCAGATCACAAAACAAAATGCAGATAAACTTCTCCTTGAGATGAACTTGTGTATAGACGTCTCCTGCAGCTCCCACCAGACAATCTCCTCCGTTATCGGTTACTCAGAGAAATAGTTTCTTCGATTAGATGAGGTGTGTGTGAGGCAGCAACTACTGACTGAGGGCTAGAGAATGGGAAAAAGATTTGGATCATGCAGCGATGAAACAAGAGCCCGCTTGATACATGCTTGGCTTCTTGTGAAAAACAATTCTCCTGCATTGGAGAATGAGCCATGTTCGTTTGGTTCAACAGACACCGTTTCTAATCCTCGCACCACTCCAATTACACACCGCCTCTGACTATTTACTGGCATTTATTGTTCAAATTACCATTGAGTGTTAATGAGACCAGGGTGGAACAGAAGTAGGGATGTAAACAATTAATCGAAGATCGATTGCTTGCTCGTTAAGGATTTGCTCGAACACGTGAAATTGACTCGATCTACTATGCATGCTTCAATGAACCTGCCAGAGGGCACACCCAGTGCAATATCTATGACCAGGCAGTCATCTCTATATCTATGACCAGGCAGTCATCTCTATAACTATGTCCAGGCAGTCATCTCTATAACTATGACCAGGCAGTCATCTCTATAACTATGTCCAGGCAGTCATCTCTATAACTATGACCAGGCAGTCATCTCTATAACTATGTCCAGGCAGTCATCTCTATAACTATGACCAGGCAGTCATCTCTATAACTATGTCCAGGCAGTCATCTCTATAACTATGACCAGGCAGTCATCTCTATAACTATGACCAGGCAGTCATCTATATAACTATGACCATCTATAACTATGTCCAGGCAGTCATCTCTATAACTATGACCAGGCAGTCATCTCTAGAACTATGACCAGGCAGTCATCTCTATAACTATGACCAGGCAGTCATCTCTATAACTATGACCAGGCAGTCATCTCTATAACTATGTCCAGGCAGTCATCTCTATAACTATGACCAGGCAGTCATCTCTATAACTATGTCCAGGCAGTCATCTCTATAACTATGACCAGGCAGTCATCTCTATAACTATGACCAGGCAGTCATCTAATAACTATGACCAGGCAGTCATCTCTATAACTATGTCCAGGCAGTCATCTCTAGAACTATGTCCAGGCAGTC
>NC_139643.1:27128125-27143125 GCF_964638095.1 Poromitra crassiceps | reverse complement strand
GACTTGAAGGGTGTTAATCTGAAAAATATTTAGAATGCCAAGTTTACGAAACAGAGGTAAAGAGTGACTTCTTGGATCTGAGAAGGTAATGATTCTCACTGCTCGTTTTTGCAACCGAAAAATCTGTTGTAGTTTTGTTTGATGAGTGCTAGCCCAAGCAATGTTACAATAACTGATGAAGGGGTAAATCATAGAATAATAAAGGTTGAGAGAAACTTTTGTGTTGATGAGATAGCGGATTTTTCCAATTATACCAATGTTCTTTGCAATTTTGGATGATATTAATGAAATATGAGGTTTCCAAGATAGGTTTTCATCAATAAGTATACCAAGAAAACGAGTCGATTTGACATTAGCTATTGCAATATGGTCAATAAGAACCATTATATTCTCAGTGTGCTTCTTATAATTTGGACCAAACAAAATGTAATTAGTTTTCTTAATGTTCAGTGACAGTTTGTTGATTTTAAACCATTTTGACATTTTTTCCAATTCCTCGTTAACAACCTTCACAATCACATCAGCTCTGAGTGAGAATAAAACAAGCTTGTATCATCAGCAAATACAATTTTGGATAGCAGTTTTGATACATTGGGCAAATCATTAATATAAACAAGGAATAACAATGGCCCAAGTATTGATCCCTGGGGGACCCCACAATTCACCATAAGAGGAGGAGAGGTTACTCCTTTAAAGGCCACAAACTGTTTTCTATGTTCTAAATATCTGGTGAACCACAACAAAGCCTGATCATCCAGTCCCAAATAATTTAATTTCTGTATTAAAATATGGTGGTCTACGGTGTCAAAGGCTTTTGACAAATCTAGAAAAATTCCTATGGTGTATTTCTTATTATCATTTGCTCTATGTAATTCATTGGTAAGATGTGTAATAGCCATGTATGTAGATCTGGATTTTCTGAAACCATATTGATGTTTATATAATATTTCATTCTTGTCAAGATAGCACAGTAATCTGTTGTAAGCTAACTTTTCAAGAATCTTAGAGATGGAGGGTAAAATGGAAATGGGTCTGTAGTTGGTAAATATTGCAGGATCATCAGCTTTGTAGATGGGGATAATTTTGGCCGTTTTCAATTCTTGAGGCACTATTCCTTTACTAAAAGAAAGGTTAAATATATGTGTCAAAGGTTTGACAATAGCATCAGAAACCACTTTAAGTAGTTCTGCGCTAATATTGTCATAACCTGGAGCAGAATTCTTCAGAGAGCCTATGATCTTGGAGACTTCACTGCAAGTGACCGGGCTAAGATGAAATCCACCAGTAGGGGGTGCTGTTATAAATTGGAGGGGACTTTCATTGACCACAGGGATTTTAGATGCCAGTGCTGGGCCGATTTCAGTAAAGAACTGGTTAAATTTGTGGGCAATTGTTTCAGGATCCTTTATAAGTGAGTAAGTATAATGACTTCTTCTTGCATGACTTCATTAGGAAACATTAACAGTGAAGACAGAGACACAAAGAGACAGAGAGAGAAATGAGAGAGAGACACAAAGAGACAGAGAGAGAAATGAGAGAGAGAGACACACAAAGATACAGAGAGAAATGAGAGAGAGAGAGAGACAGAGGCAAAGTGGGAGCCTGAGATAGTGTGTTTGCAAGTGATCTTTTTGAATTAAATGTGAACTACCTGAGGCATGCTTAATTCACCCTAACAGACACTTAAACAGACAGTGACATTTTGGATTTTTTGCCTGTTAATTATCTTCACTGGCCATTTGTCACACATTATTTAGCTAGCTCTTCAGCTTTAGCAAGTCATTTTTCATCCAAGAGAAGTGCCAGTGCAAAGAAAACCCTTTCCCTCCTGATAATGTGGCAAGCGTATCACAGACGACACTTAATAATGCCAAGCTAATTAATTTCACAGCACAGATACATAAGATCTATCTGCGCATGTTCTCTGTCGAATGATGGATTCAGAATAACAATGTACAGTACTGTAGATAGTACTACAGACACAGAGACAAACTAGTCACGACTACAAACTTCAGAATACACTTGTGCTCTTTTTCTTCGGCTCACCCTCCCTCCTTGTCTCAGTTCACACGCACGCACGCACGCACGCACGCACGCACGCACACACACACACACACACACACACACACACACACACACACACACACACACATACACACACACACACATAAACCTATTGAATCTTGCTGTGATCATATATGTGATCTATTTCCTATTGGTTGACTGTATGTTCCAACAGGCCATTCTATTTCATATTGGTTGCCATATCCTGGCCAGTTTACTCCACTCTCCTGTTCCTCACCTGACCTAGTTTGTATCTGCATTCTGCAATTCTCTATGGCACAAATGTTACACCTGGCTAGGTCACACCCTCACACACACGCACGCGCGCACACACACACACACACACACACACACACACACACACACACACACACACACACACACACACACACAGATACACTTAAGGAAACATTTGCACAGAAAGACATGCAGATAAAAATACATACACAGAGCCAAGATGCACACATACACAAAGACACACGCAAAGTACACACACACACACACACACACACACACACACACACACACACACTGCGTTTGATTGGTGTGGAAGTCAGCAACTAGTATTTGAAAGAAAGAGGTTTATATGCAGCTACTGTATACTGTGTGTACTGTGTGTACTGTGTGTGCATGTGCGTTGTGTGTGGGTTGGTATTTACCCCTGAGGTATACCATCTCTTCCTGTATCAGTCCTGCGCTACAGGGGGTGAGGTGTGTGTGTGTGTGTGTGTGTGTGTGTGTGTGTGTGTGTGTGTGTGTGCGTGTGTGTGTGTGTGTGTAGATCCAAATAGCTTTGCTCAGGTTGAAAAGGCAGGAAGGAAGGGAGAAAAAAAGCATCTCCCTGGCTGTCGTCAAGGCTTGTCTTTCCGTCATTCTCTTATGTAAGGCTCATACTAACATATTCTAGCCCCGGAATCACAATTACGTCATTTATGCATTATAATGAGTGCGAACTTGGTGACTAAACAACTATAAAGAGTTTCAAACACACATGTTTCAAACAACATACACCATGTAGTGTAAACAGTGAACAATTCATATCACAAATACATGTTGAACAATAGATTTTAATAAAAGCAAAATATACAGGATATGTTTTATATGCACCTGTAAATCAACACACTAAATGAATAGGAAAGGTGTGCATGGCCTATAATGGATCAACCCAGAGTGACACATGCAGCTGTATCTGTGCACAGTTCAAAGTATGTCCTCATAATATTCTTGCTTCCCAGAGTTGTGTTGGTGTAAAAACAACTGTGACAGAGCTGCTCTTCATCAGGTGAACAACTCGGGCTTAGTGTTGTTTACTGCAATCAAATGTGCTGGAGGCAGATTGTTGTGAGGACTCACTTTGTTTGCTCATAAAAGATAAGCCTGACACACTGTGGAGGAAAACAGTGTGTGTGTGCCTGCCTGCCTGCCTGCCTGCCTGCCCATGGAAAGTTACTGAGCTATTTTCACACGCTCAAACGTTCCCGTTTCAGGTGAAAGCAATTCTGAGAAAAGGCCACATGCCAGTAAATTTGCCTCCTTAATACTTTATAATTTCCAAATACTATTTCTTACCACAGCTTTTGGACAGATATTCACTAACAAAGGTTGTAGAGACACTGACAGAGAGACGGAGAGAGACAGGGAATGCAGAGACCCTGAGGACGAGAGAGAGAGAGAGAGAGAGAGAGAGAGAGAGAGAGAGAGAGAGAGAGAGAGAGAGAGAGAGAGAGAGAGAGAGAGAGAGAGAGAGAGAGAGAGAGAGAGAGAGAGAGTCTGTCATGGAACAGTCTGTCCATGCCTATTGAGTCATTATTCCCTGATGGATTTAGCTGGTTCATTGTTACTGCTGCTTGTCTTCAAATTACATCCAATAGCCATCTATCCCATGTCTCTCTGTCTCTCTGAACTGAAGCATCATTTCTTTTTTTTCTCAAAAATGTGCCGGAGAGGCACGTCCACCCGGCTGATGTGAACAGCTGATTGGCCGTTGCCTTGGGGACACGGCTGACGTGAACAGCTGATTGGCCGTTGCCGTGGGGACACGGCTGACGTGAACAGCTGATTGGCCGTTGCCGTGGGGACACGGCTGACGTGAACAGCTGAATGGCCGTTGCCTTGGGGACACGGCTGACGTGAACAGCTGGTTGGCCGTTGCCTTGGGGACACGGCTGATGTGAACAGCTGGTTGGCCGTTGCCTTGGGGACACGGCTGACGTGAACAGCTGGTTGGCCGTTGCCTTGGGGACACGGCTGACGTGAACAGCTGGTTGCCCGTTGCCTTGGGGACACGGCTGACGTGAACAGCTGGTTGCCCGTTGCCTTGGGGACACGACTGATGTGAACAGCTGATTGGCTGTATATGATTGGCCACCATATACTATTAATGTAGATGCAAAGGACTGCTGTGTAACTGGCTCGTTGTCATTGCAGCGGGGCCAGCCAGAGGCTTTCCCCTGCTCCTGGCCTCTCTCCTCAGCTGAGCGGACGTTCCAGTATGACTGTCTAGCTCCTAGATCCTCTTTGCGCGGCTCGTGAGACGCTGGTGGCTCTAGACACTTTACTTGGCGGTTCGCGACTCGCAGCTGATATAAATAATAGAGGGTATGCATGTGATGTCACAGAGGCAGAAGTCACTGTGGGGTCACGCCCACTGAGTCACAGCAAGACTGAGCTTGAATGCAGTAATCAGCCTAGATAACTGACACCTGCTGCTCAGGGAGGAACTTGACACTGATTTTGACACTCGTTCCCGATTGAGGGGGCGTGTTCCAGTGGGTGTGCATACCCTCTATACAATCACTGTCAAAACCATTGCCAGGTTTGTGGCCCTTTGGAGCACCAAATGGGGGTTGAAACTCACCATATACCGGTATCTGGCAACACTGCAAAAAAGCCAATGCCTCGTGGAGGGATTATTTTGGGTCAGTGGGGAGGGACGCAGAAACAGAGTGCTTCAGGTGTGCATTTCCTCGTTAACGAAGAAATGCGCAAGCTGCAACAATCAAGTCACGTTAACCCCCCCTCCCAGCATCGGAGTTTTAACGATAAGCAAAGCAGCTGTTTACTGAGCTGGAGGTGTGGAGCTCCAGGACAGAGAGAGCCAGACTGGAGATCTATGAAGACTTCTTCTTCTTGCTAAGAAACAGAAGGTTGGGCCTTCAACCATCACTGCATTCTGCTTGTAATTTTTCTCATGCACTCATGTGGATAATTGTGCCACTGTGCAGTCTCCTAACTGTGTGTCTGTGTGAACCAGGAAGGCACAGGCTGTTTACTGAGCTGGGGGTATGGAGCTGCATCCCAGAGAGAGACAGACTGGACATCAGAATGTTTATATATATTTTTTTAATCAAGTCGGTGTGAATGTTTTCATCACTTTTATCATTTTTTATCAAGTCGGCCTGAATGTTTTTTATATCGTATATATATATATATATATATATATATATAAAGTCGGTCTGAATATTTTTATGATTTTTATAATTGTTTCTAACATCATTGGTTCTAAATTGTCTTATCATTGGTTTTATCATTTAATAAACTAAAAACTAAATCAAACGCTTTCTGTGTGGTTTTGCGGTAAAAGTGGCTCTCCTCTTGACTTTGACCGGCTAGTGTGGCTCTCATGGAGAAAATAGTGAGGATCACTGGTGCTGCTCTCCTCAGCTGAGCCGACGTTCCAGTGACTCTGTAGCTGTTTCCGACAACATCCCAACTCGAGGCTCACATTGTACTGTAGTATATATCGAGCCTTAGCTTTTAGTTCGTTACTACTCTTGGCATTTATTCACTGGTATCAACTCCCTCTCTCTATCTGTCTCTCTCTCTCTCTCTTTCTAGAAATGTCATTAATTCTGTACTGATAACCAGCTCTGCCCTTTTCAGCTCACCCTGGTGCAGATTATAATTATAATCATTACAATAGCGTTAACACTGGCTTACAATATTCAGGAGTCAAATCCCCTGATGATAACTCTCTCTTTAGTCTCTGGTGCTCCTGTCCTTTATGTCATATTGTGGTCCTTTGAGATGATGTCTGTATGTGTTTAATACACCTGGGGCTGCAGGTAATTGTTTTTTTTCTCTCTCTGAGCAGTTGTGTGACCCCCCAATAGAGAAAAAAGGTAGGGGTTTCGACTATATTTGCAATTAATTGCGCCCATCTGTCGCAATGTGCAAGTCTTAATGCATACTAATGATCTGATCTACTGTAGCAATTAGCGTGTATACCCCTCAGCCTGATCTTCTTACAACAGGCTAAGGCCATACATGTTGTAAGCATAACTGGGTTAACATACCTAGATTTCTCCTCAAACTTACAAAATATTTGGTCATGCAGATGCTGTAGTCTGATTTTATTCAGTCTAGTAAATATGTCAAAAACATCCGAGGACTTTGACCCAGATGCAGCAGCAGTGTGCTTACAGTGTGTTTCCAAAAGCCAATATACAGTATTTGTTAGTGATTGCTAGCAAAGAATGGCAAAAGAAAGCATACATTTGGATTCGATTGGATTTACATATTTGGAGATGTTTGCAGATGCGGTCTGAATCTAACTGTGTCATATCCCTCTCTAATCCAACAATCTGACGATTGTAATGGAAAACCTTTTTTTTTTAAGCTTTAAACCAACGTATATGGCTTTTGAGTAGTGCTGGTGATGGATTCTGCTCAAAATTAGGATTATATTTAACAGCTAACCAGCTAGGTATGGGTAGCAGATAATTTTACAGTATGGAAACGAGCTCCCAACTTACCCTTGTTGCTCTGATAAAGGAACCAAATATTTAAGACTGCTTTTGCTAAGAAATTATACTCATAACTGGGCCCAAGTTTTTTAATACGTTAGAATGCTGCTAGCACCACATTTGATGTCACTTCACTTTCAGATAGTTGTGGGCAGAGTAACCAATCACTGGGAAGGACGAGCACCTGTAGTTTCCCATTCATAAATATTCATCGGTGACTTTACATAATATGAGCTCGGCGCACACAAACACTGGTTATGGCAGTTGGCAGTCTTCGTGAAACCCTAAACTTGTCATTGCAAATCTGAGTGTGGCAATAACGTGTGTGTGTGTGTGTGTGTGTGTGTGTGTGTGTGTGTGTGTGTGTGTGTGTGTGTGTGTGTGTGTAGCGTGCACGTGCGTGTTTGTACGTGCACAGTAAGAGGTAATGCTTTCCAACAAAGTGAGGCTCAGGGTCATAATGTATTCAGAGTTCTCCTGGCAACAGCAAGACAGCAAGATGTTCCTATGCGATTAAAACAACAACACTTGGATGATTCTTCGGGCAACATCACAGCTGCCCAAAAAAGTTGCTGTGGATTTGTGGCTTTAGATAGTGGCAGTGAAGACGTGCACCAGACCTCCACTTGTACTCCTGGGGCCGGTTGCACCAACTGGTCTAACACTGGTCTTAAGCTAAGTTGGTCGTAACTTTACGACCTAACAGCTACGCCGGTTGCACCAAGACGACTTAAGCCTTATTTTCACTAAGACCAGGCGTAACTCCTACGCCTCGTCAGGAGGAGGCGTAGAGCCTGCCTGTAACAGAGATCTCCGCGGAGACCTTTTTGACCGTCATCGTCGTAACACCGCCAGTTCGCCGTCTTTGAAAGCACGACGTTAGATTATAACTAACTAGTTAACCTAACCCGCCTTCCAAAATGTTGCCGTTAGTTTTTTAGAAGTTAATACATAGAATTGGGAACGTTACATTCAATTTCATTCAGACTGACTCCCTCTGCTCAATAGCCGCCATTTTTCCCCCGGAGCGAGGGAGGATGGGAGGAGGAGGGAGGGTGTAGTGATGCACATACAGTAGTGGCTGAGAGAGCGTAGTGGCACAGTGCTCCAAGCAGGTCGCGAGGCACATTTTTGGCAACATCATCCAATCAGGGTGCATTCCCTGGCAATTCACATGGACGCGCATTGCTACGACCAGCATAGTTAAGACCAGACATAAGCCGTGTTGGTGCAACAGGCGTAAGTCCATGGTCTTAACTAAGACCGACGTAGGAGTTACGACCAGGCATAGTTAAGACCAGTTGGTGCAACCGGCCCCTGAACTCCAACTTAGACGACACATTTTCAAATAAATAGCCTTTGATTCTGCGAGCTAAACCCTTTGAGCTGCACACACAGCTCTGCTAAGATCCACTTAGCCCTGGTTCTGCTGAGATCCACTTAGCCCTGGTTCTGCTAAGATCCACTTAGCCCTGGTTCTGCTAAGATCCACTTAGCCCTGGTTCTGCTAAGATCCACTTATCCCTGGTTCTGCTAAGATCCACTTAGCCCTGGTTCTGCTAAGATCCACTTAGCCCTGGTTCTGGCTAGATCTTCTCAACCTTGCTTGTGTTGGATACCAAGCTAATGAGAACAAGGGCAGTGTAACAGGTCAACCAATACACCTTGGATGACTCCACTGTCTGGTAATATTCCCACACTGAGTGTGTGCGTAGGGTTCCAATAATCCCAGTGGCTAAACTGCTAATCCCCTCAAGCTGCCCATTAGCCCCTTGACAGACGCACGCGCGTAAACACACACGCACGCACACACACACACGCACACACACACAGAGACGCAGACAGTTCAATACCTCCAGGGCAGTCACCCAGGTGTCAGACAGACTGTTCCTGAGGGAAGGATCACTATGATCAGCCACAGATCTGGCCCACTGGCCCTGGAGGGACGAGTGGAGACACTGGCTGGCAATACATACAGATTAAAGAGAGGGAGACAAAGAGAGAGAGAGGGGGAGGTGAAGAGAACGACGGAGGAAGGGATGATGAGAGGGAGGGAGGACATGTGGGAAACGGCTGCCTGGAGGGAGAGGAGGAAAGGACATAAGAGGAGGGAAGGAGGTGGGAAGGGGCTGGAGTAGGAAGTAGGAAAGGGAGGGTAGAAGTGCTGAGAAAGAAAAATAACAATGTCGCTGTCGGGCCAAAACCTTGTATCCAAAAAAAAAAAAAATCACAAGGAAGAAAAAACGTTCCCATTTTAACATAGTGTAATAGGACGAATCAGTGAGACGTCACAACATCAAATCCCCCAGAAATGCAAAACCCCGCTGCAGTTAACTAGTATGAGTTGTGCCAAACAGATGTTAATATCTCAAAAAACGATACATCACATCACTTATATTTTAAACACAGTTAAACACAGTTAGTGACGGACAAGCCCGTCTATTATTGTCACACAGTCACATACATGCATGCGGCGACAAACACACTCATGCTGACGGTGGCCGGTGAAATTTGTCCTCTGCGTTTGACCCATCCTGGCTTGTCCTTTCCTCCGGGGGGAAGGCCAGGAGCAGTGGTCGCTTTTTCTTTCCAGCGCCCGGGGACCAACTTCGGATGTTGTCGTCACTGGTCGGATGACTATCTTCTGCATGTTTTTTTTTTGTGGGGGGTTATGTATGGAGGAACCCCCTGGGGAGCACGGGGAGAACATGCAAACTCCACACAGAAAGGCCCTTTCGACGAGATAGCCCACCTGGGCAGTAGGCACTGAAGATATGGGGGGGACACAACTCCAGCGCCCACAGCGTCCCAGGCGAGAATCGAACTCAGGACCTTCTAGCTGTGAGGCGACAGCGCTACCGACTGCGCCACAGTGCCCTTTTGACATTCTGACTGAGAGCAGAAGTAGCTCAAGAGTTTGATGTATAATATATGCATGTCGTGGTAAAGTTGTGTGAGCTGTCACAGTTTTTAAAATGTAACCGCACTGCCGGGGCTAGAGTGAGCATTCAAGGCTGGCTCCACAGGGTCCCATTGCCGTTTTTACCCCAGTGACGCTGTTTGTTTAGCAAAATGCTGCTCAGCTGATCCCTTAGTAACAACATTAATGACCAGTAATGTAACATCTTTCACTGATCCAAAGTACCTGAAAATGATATTTTTGGCTACCCACTAAATCCATTTATGAAGGGGGGGGGGGGGGGGAGAAAATTGACAAGGTTTTCGCCCGACAGCGATGATGATAAAGACAAAAAATAAGGAAAGAAAAACACACAAGGTGATTATTTTTTAGTGAGTCACTGTCTCTCTGGCCTCACTGAGCTGGCCTCTGCAGTGGAGGTGGCTGTCTCTCTGGCCTCACTGAGCTGGCCTCTGCAGTGGAGGTATCTGTCTCTCTGGCCTCACTGAGCTCGCCTCTGCAGTGGAGGTATCTGTCTCTCTGGCCTCAATGAGCTGGCCTCTGCAGTGGAGGTATCTGTCTCTGGCTTCACTGAGCTGGCCTCTGCAGTGGAGGTATCTGTCTCTCTGGCCTCACTGAGCTGGCCTCTGCAGTGGAGGTGGCTGTCTCTCTGGCCTCACTGAGCTGGCCTCTGCAGTGGAGGTGGCTGTCTCTCTGGTTTCACTGAGCTGGCCTCTGCAGTGGAGGTGGCTGTCTCTCTGGCCTCACTGAGGTGGCCTCTGCAGTGGAGGTGGCTGTCTCTCTGGCCTCAATGAGCTGGCCTCTGCAGTGGAGGTATCTGTCTCTCTGGCCTCAATGAGCTGGCCTCTGCAGTGGAGGTGGCTGTCTCTCTGGCCTCACTGAGCTGGCCTCTGCAGTGGAGGTATCTGTCTCTCTGGCCTCACTGAGCTGGCCTCTGCAGTGGAGATGGCTGTCTCTCTGGCCTCACTGAGCTGGCCTCTGCAGTGGAGGTATCTGTCTCTGTGGCCTCACTGAGCTGGCCTCTGCAGTGGAGGTATCTGTCTCTCTGGCCTCACTGAGCTGGCCTCTGCAGTGGAGGTATATGTCTCTCTGGCCTCACTGAGCTGGCCTCTGCAGTGGAGGTATCTGTCTCTCTGGCCTCACTGAGCTGGCCTCTGCAGTGGAGGTGGGTATCTAGAGAATTTGCAGCTTTGGGGAAACTTTCTTTGAAGCAGCACACCAGCTTTCCTCCACGCTTGGCTGTTTTTTAATTCCTTCACAGAGCCCTTCTTCTCTCACTTGTATTTTGTGGTGGTCTTTGTCTGGCAAATGGCAGCCGCTGATCTGTGCAGTTTTGCCGTCTCCTCTGACTTCCTGTCCTCAAACACACCATATAACCCGCGCCAAGAATGGACTTTCTCAACAACAGCACTAAGCTGCTGTTGTGGATAAACATGCTGGGAATCTTCTTTTTCCTCACTTAAATTGATATTTACAGTTTGCGTCTCATGGCCTTTGACCACGGCTCTTGAAACCGGTTATAAAACCTCTCAGTCAGTAAGGATATAAGCGTTGTTTTTTCCCCCTCGTTCCTGGAAAACGCACATTTTGCAAATATGTAGTTTTTGTCCAACAAATTCCACTCGAATTTGTTGATGGACAAAAACTACATATCTGCAGCCATCCGCTGTCCCGTTGGAGTTCACTAGTCAACTGTGTGGGCTGGGAGAGACACGCTTCTCTCATTATACAGTGTATCAACACAACCACACACAGGAACGCTATACTGCTCTGACTCATTCAGAGTCTCTCTCTCTCTCTCTCTCTCTCTCTCTCTCTCTCTGCATGTGTTTCTGCATGTGTGTGTGTGTGTGTGTGTGCGTCTGTGAGTGTGAGTGATCATGTCTCTGGAGTGATATTAGATATGTCCATAATTTGAGCCAACTAAATAATAGATGGAATGCATAAGTACTCACTAAAATACACACACATACAGTATGTGCACGCATACATGCACGCGCACACACACACACACACACACACACACACACACACACAAACACACACAATTCTAATTGCCAAGAGCAGTTTACTTTGGAAAGTCGGCACAATAAAGTCAGCACAAATGGCATAAATAAACATGCACAACATCTGACATCAAGACTAAATCAGTATTCATGAAGCTGTGCCATTTAGGTGTGCCACTTTTTCCACCTGTTTGGAGTGCATTGTATTGGAGGGACGTCCGGAATGAATTACTCATAGGATTATTATTTTTTGTGCACTACTTTAACATTTCAGAATAAAAAGAGAAAAAGAAAAGAAAAAGGAAGAATAAAACACGGATAGATAAAAGAAAATCACTTACAGTATTTTTTGTTGTATTCCACCATAGAAGGAATTTGTGTGTTATTTTTTAACCCCAGAAGAAACCCATATGACTTACTGTACTAAGTTACCAGTGGTTCTTTCACATTATGGGGGGAGGTTAGGTCCAAGGGTGCTGTGGAAGTCAACCGTTTCATATTGGCTTGCTAGCTAGCAGAATCCACCATGTTACAGCAGCTAAAAAGGATATGACAGATAAGTCCATCCCTGCTCCATGCTACGAGTGCTCTCCTCCGGCTCGTCTGTCTCTCTTTGTCTCTCTCTCTCTCTCACTGTCATTGTTCTTCTCATATCAATTACTATGAGTTTCTGTACCAGCAGCCGTGAGACATGAAATATCAGTAATCAATTGTCAAACTATTCTATTGAACAAAACATATTCTGAATTATGCCGTGAATGAAGCAAAAAAGGAAAAAGATGATCTTAGTGGAAAAGTTAGTCAATGTCAAATGAGATGTGGCTGAATTAATGTGCTGTCTTTCCATTGTCTCATGACACTGGAGGCCAATTCACACATGATAAGCCTGAGCAGACAGTGCTATTCATTATTATTATTATTATTATTATTATTATTATTATTATTATTGTTGTTGTTGTATTGTTATTCATTTGACCCTTCCTTTGCGTTTACTATATCAGACTGTGGGAGGCGATTGAGGTAGAATGTTACGTGAGTTCGAGCCGTCGTGCCGTCACAGTGTGTGATTGGTCGAGTTAGAGCCGTCGTGCCGTCACAGTCTGTGATTGGTCGAGTGCCGTCACAGTGTGTGATTGGTCGAGTGCCGTCACAGTGTGTGATTGGTCGAGTGCCGTCACAGTGTGTGATTGGTCGAGTGCCGTCACAGTGTGTGATTGGTCGAGTGCCGTCACAGTGTGTGTAACCTCGCGTCACCAGGCTCTTCTCGGCGAGAAAGAGCCTGGCTTCCGCTCACAATTGATTTTGTCACCCTACCTGGTTCCGGCCTAGAGCCCGCCCTAGACAGGAAGGGCAGCGTTTCTAGCTCCTCAACTTTTACGTTAACTTGACAATTTGACCCAAGTATCAGAACGGCAAACAACAAAACAAAAGATGGACGTACCGAACGAAGTTTTTGAAGAAGTTCTTTTAGAAACATTGCGGATTCACAATCTCACATCTTTTAAGCCAATACAGAAGCTTTGCATCAGACAAATTAATCGAGGGAAGAGACGTCAAGCTAACAGCAACAAATACGTTTTTTGGCGCACTGCCTTCCGGTGTTCATTCTGGTTCCGTGGTTTACGCCCCATGACAAAAAGCGGGGTGGAAGGTGCCCAGACTACAGTGTGTGATTGGTCGAGTGCCGTCACAGTGTGTGATTGGTCGAGTGCCGTCACAGTGTGTGATTGGTCGAGTGCCGTCACAGTGTGTGATTGGTCGAGTGCCGTCACAGTGTGTGATTGGTCGAGTGCCGTCACAGTGTGTGATTGGTCGAGTGCCGCCACAGTGTGTGATTGGTCGAGTTCGAGCCGTCGTGCCGTCACAGTGTGATTGGTCGAGTTCGAGCCGTCGTGCCGTCACAGCGTGTGATTGGTCGGAGCACCTTGGAGCATCCATCACATTGCATAAATCCAATGTGTCCATATCTTTGACACTGTGAGACTTTGATCTGACGCTGGGACTGCATGCAGATCCGCATCATGACCCCCTCACTCTGAACGACCAAAAACCCTCCATCTCTTTTTGTTTCTTTTTCTTTTTAATTTGCTTTTATTTGATATGAGAGAGAGAGAGAGAGAGAGAGAGAGAGAGAGAGAGAGAGAGAGAGAGAGAGAGAGAGAGAGAGAGAGAGAGAGAGAGAGAGAGAGAGAGAGAGAGAGAGAGAGAGAGAACGTGGGCTGGATTGGACCCCCGGGTCAGTGCAGTGAAAGGATTGAGCCTCTACTCAGCGAGCCACCGGGCACTGTCAATCATTGTTCACAACAAAAGCCTTGGTGCTCAAACACCCTCAATTACATTTGAACTGTGATACGCAACAAACAAAAAAAGAGCCAAAAATCGTACAGTATAAGGGCCTGTGTCCACCTAGCATCTTTTCCTCAGGTCCAGCGTCTTTTTTCAGTTGTTTCCAATGGGGGGAGAGCGTATGCGAGCGCACACGGACGTCTATAGAAAGTGCGCTGCGCCCAGCGTCTATTTTCAGAGCGCTCCGGCGTTTTTGTGCGCCAGCTCCCAGCGCTCCCAGCTGAGAATAATTTAACTTTTCAGAAAGACGCTGGTGTCGGGTGCTCCTTTTCTGGCAACTACTCATATGGAGAAACTATTGCAACAGAGACAGAAAGGCTCAATTGTGGGAGCAGATTGGCTAGACACTTAATATTTCTGGTGAGTGTTGTGCTTACTGCTTTTAATAGCATAGCCTACCTGTGTTGTTAGCTTGCTAGCTGTCAGCTATCAAGCTGAACTAACGTTACTTGCAGACTGCTTCCTTGTTATATTGTGCGCCGAGATCAGTGCTTCCCAGCGCACTTCCAGCATTTAACGTTGGAAAAAGACGCTAGGTGGACACAGGCCCTCAATGTTGCTTAATTACCAGGGGGTCAGCACAAAGGATGCGTATCAATCACCCAGTGGTAATGAAAATAAAAGAAAGGAGGGTGCTACTGTAGAAACTAGCAAAGATAAGCCTTGCCCTTGCTCTTGCATTTGCTCTAAACGAGACGCTTGGAATTGTGTAACTTTGTGTTAGAAATAAAAGGCAAAAGGCAAAAAGCGCCAGCGCACACACACACACACACACACACACACACACACACACACACACACACACACACACACACACAAGACTGTCCCTTCACACAGTATGGCGGCACAGTGTGCACCCTCTTTGAAGAATCTGAATGATCTGAACGCCAGATTTGATTTGAGATGAATATTTCAGCAC
>NC_139643.1:27120625-27125625 GCF_964638095.1 Poromitra crassiceps | reverse complement strand
TAACTGCTGAGCAGGGGGATATATTCCACAACACACGCAGCTCGAGTGCTATATTGCTTTTATAAAACGGTTTCCAAGTATGATAATATAATAATAATAATAATACTATAAGTCCGACTCCGACTGGCATGTCATTCTGATAGAGTCAGTTGAAACACTACTGTAAGGCGGGACCGCAAGAACATGCGGGTGATTTGATTGGATCGTTCTGGAGACTGAAGTTGACATTGGCCAATCCTGGCGCTTGCTGAGTAGCTGAGAGCTTTCTGGAAACCCCGACAGGCAGCGCGAGCGCAGCGTTGCATTCTCAGCGCTTGCTGAGAAGCTGAATGCTTTCTGCAAAGCCCGACACCAACTAACGTTACGGGGTTAAATGCGGGGTTAAATGCGGGGTTAACAGCCTTTATTTTGCAAAGAAGACATTAGCCCGCATCTATTCTTGTACAAAACATAATTTTCTGCGAAGTATTAGTAAAGTTATAAGCGAAGATCGATTCACAAGGATCTGACAGCTGTCTCCGCCATTTTTTTTCTACGTTGTCATTTGAGGTAAGCCTTATTATTACTCTCTTAGTAAGAGAGTTGCCATGGCAACCAATAACTCATGGCCATGGGTTATTGAACTTGGTTACTGGAATTATACAATGGCTGTGAACCAATCAGATTGCTTGATTTGAGAGAGCCGTTTATTAAATATATACCGTATATATATTTCATTCAATATATATTACTGTTATGAATGAAATCTTGAAAAATTAACGTTTGATGTTAACACCTTAAGTGCCATAGCCGAAATAATTCGTCTTACATAATCCAACGCTTAAGTGCCAGAGCCGAGTTTACTCGTCTTACATAAACATTTTTTTTTTTTGACGGTGGGACATCAATCAACAACTTTTACATCTTCGAGATCACTATTGGAGCAAGATAATGTGTATAATCTATTTTACCGACCCACTAAGTGTTGACAGTGCTCCCCCAGACGACCGAAATCAAAGAAAAAACTGCCGCGGGACCAAGCCGTTCAAGGAAATGCCGTGGCGATTTTACAGTAATCCATTCAAGACTTGTCTTGCCTGAGAGCGGCCGCGCACCGGCAGCAGCACACAGAGAGCGGAGAGCGATTTGCAAAATAGATCATAGGTGAAACACACTTTGAAACACCTCAGAAAGGCCAGAATCAACATCTGCCCATCGCCCACGCATTCCCCGGCCCATCTTGACTCGCACAAGGAGCGTCCGCACGCAGGCAAGCAGGCAGGCAGGCACACAGGCAGGCAGCAGCAAAAGCGCTTCTGACACGCCCGCTGTACAGCCAGGAGGAAGGAGGAGAAGACACACGGAGGGAGGAGTTTGAATGAGAGGGGTGTTTCCTGTTGTTATGGAGGAAATTACTGTTCAAAACTATTGTTTAGAATGTCTGACGGTCTTACTGATGCCAAAAATGAATGGTTAAAGTGACTGTTTCACAAAAAGCCATTTATCTCTGAATAAATTTCCAGACGCTGAAACCATGCTGTACTCAACGGCTAATATCTACATAACTACTAACTCTGCAAACTAACTCTTTTAGACAGAGAAAGCACACATTCTATTAGTTATTTTTAGATGATTGGTGTTCATGAATTCTTAACAGAAAAGAATCCTCGGCTATTCTAAAATGAGCCAGAATCGTCAAAAACACCCCTGGCACAACTTACCTACAGGAATGAAAACATGGCTGGCATTCAATGTGTTAAGTGTGGAAATGTGGAAGTGTGGTTCAGCTCGACTTTAATTTGTAAATGTAATATTGAAGCACGGTGAAAACCCCTCTTAGGTTGTAATATCCCCTACCATCTTAACATGATTATTATTCCATAAGATTATCTGCATTTGATTACTCTGTGCCCAAAGTGGAGGGGGCTCAACCTCTACTCACTGACGAATATAAAACTATTAGGCTACTTGTCCCAGGTGTCTGAATGGAGTGCACGTCTTCTTTAGGAAGTAGGTACATTTATTATTATTACTGTAGAATTATTCACCGTACACATTGAGTTTGCCCAACCAGTAAAATATCAGTGATGCATAAATACTGTAGATAGATGGATGGCTATTTAACTGATTGATTGTCAAGTGAATCAATTAAGCATTGCATTACATATACGATATCCATTGCAGTATGGAAATTGTTACAAAAATGTATTTTGTAACAGTTATTTTCTTTAAGGGTAGAGGAATTTCAATCTGCTCTGCTGTTGGTGCCGCTGCGTGCGTGCGTGCGTGCGTGTGTGTCTCTCCTCTCTCCATCATTTCTGCCTGCATTCTCGCCTTATTCTCTCCCCCGTCCCCTCCTGTCCCTCGCTCTCATCCTCTCCCATCCATATATCTCTCTAATGACCGTCCCTTTAAGGTGCTGTCAGCCCTGACACCTCCCCTTTAAATGCCAGCAGACACTCGCAATCTGTCTCTACCTATCTACAAAATACAGGGGTGTGTGTCTCCCACCTTTGTTGTTGTGTGTGTGTGTGTGTGTGTGTGTGTGTGTGTGTGTGTCTTTTTCTATGTATGCGTGTCAGGTCTAATAGTAAGTGATGGGGTAGCCAGCAGCCTAAACAAGCTTTAGCTCTGGGGGGCAACACTCACTATCTATCTATCTGCCCCAGAAAGAGAAAGACAGAGAGAGAGAGAAAGACAGAGAGAGAGAGAGAGAGCAGAAAGAATATGTGACAGAAAGACAGGGGGAGAGAGAGAGAGAGAGAGAGAGAGAGAGAGAAAGAGAGAGAGCGAGCAGAAAGAATGTGACAGAAAGACAGGGAGAGAGAGAGAGGGAGATAGAGAGAGAGAGCAGAAAGAACGTGACAGAAAGAGAGAGAGAGAGGGGAGAAAGAGAGGTAGTACATTTATCATTTAATGCTGGAACCAACAGCTCCTTTTTTAACAATAGAAAGAAACAGTTTGCAGTTGTTACCAAAAGTTCCATGTGTGGAAAACAGAGTTCCTTCCACAAAAGTTTCTCCATTTCTTAATACCTCGCCTGATACGACTGGCATAGCAACCAGTCTCTGTCCCTACCCGCTATCTTACTATTCTCACTACTAGGGCTGTAAAAATGTCTCGATTATTAGACATGAACGATTCTGAATCCAAGCACAAATGTAAAAGAAATAGATTATCTGGTTAGTTTTGGGATAGTTGCCTGGGTTTTGGAGATATCGGCTGTAGAGATGGCTGCCTTCTCTCCAATACAATGGAACTGGATGGCACTCGGCTTGTGGTGCTCAAAGTGCCAAAGAAATACATTTGAAAAACTCAACAGCAATGTCTCTTTCCAGAAATCATGACCCGGTTACTCAAGATAATGCACAGACTTTGTTGTGAGCAGTTTTATGTAGGAACCATTTTCTTTTGCAGTCTCATGTAGGTAGCGGGTGTAGTTTGGTCTAAAGAAAATAGTTTCGGCTCTGTCCCTGAAGTGAATGTCGGGCCAGCACAATGCATTCTGGTTGTTGTAGTAGGATTCCCCCTTAGAGTGAACTACAGCCGTTTTCTCACTTTTCTCTTGTAATACTAATAGGACTCCAATTTCTATTACATAGGTGGCCCTAGATTTAATAAATGACCATATTCACAATGGTGAATATATTATTTCTGCAAAAAAGCTAATAACAAAATAACCTTTCACATCTTTTCACGTCATGTCTTTATTTTTTGCACCAAATTATGGAGAGTAGTATTGATAAGAGTATCGATAAGTATCGGTATTGATAAGCAGTGCCGGTATCGGTACCGCTATCGATAAAATCCTAACGATACCCATCCCTATATCGCCCCCTAAGTCATTATGTAAAGAAAGTCAGAAGAGGAGCCATACTGCACTCATGGATTGGGTCTTTAATGTGTGCCTGTTCTTGTCAGTCCCCATCTGTGCCTATATGTCTTGGAGCCTCTGCGGCTGACAGGGAGGTTAATCCACTATTCAACACCAGTCAGAGTGTCTCTCCTGGGGGGCATAGAGAGCAGCGATGGCCCCTGTCACCTCCAGAGCTCGAGGACCAGGCCGCTCCTCCTTCATTCTGTGCCCCAAAGATGCTTATCATTCCTGGGCATCCTAGCAACGCTGTGGGGGGATTGGAAGGAATGGATGTTTGCACTGCAGGGAGCCAGTCAGAGTGACACACACACACGCATGCAGGCGCACACACACACACACACACACACATGCAGGCGCACACACACACACACACACACACACACACATGCAGGCGCACACACACACACACACGCAGGTGCACACACGCACACACAGACAGGTACTGTACGGGCAGGTAGATGCACACACACACCGCCGACAGACGGTGGCGTAAACGCACACACGTACACACCCATTGGCAGGCAGACACACAGACGAAGCCTTGCTAGTAGCAGTGGATGCTATCTGCTGGAAGGAAATTGGTTTCCTCTGAGTGGACTCTCAGTCTGTCTCAGTCTGGTCTCGCTGTGAGTTTGTGTCTGTGTCAATTCATGCATATACAGTATGTGTAGGAGGGCTGAAGAGGTCTGCTGTGTGGGTGGGGGTGTGGGGGGGGTGCACCTTCTGTGTGTATGCAGGGGTCATTGAGTCAGAATATTTGTTCTTTGATTCACTTTCACTTTGCCTCATCAGATGTTATATAGTTTCATTTTCTATGTCATGCTCTCACACTGGCTGCACACAATTACACACACAATGATTCTTTCTCGCTGTTGTTTTCTGTGTACATAAAGTATTTTCATTCCTACATCTCTCTGTCTCCCTCTCTTCCTCTCTCTCTGTCTCCCCGTGTGTGTGTGTGTGTGTGTGTGTGTGTGTGTGTGTGTGTGTGTGTGTGTGTGTGTGTGTGTGATGGATGAAGACAGTCAATGAGTAGGTTGTTAGGGTGACCTAGCTAGAGGCCTATGCCGGTACTGTTTGGGCAGTGGGCGGCGGGGCAGGGGGGGGTTTTGGTCTGGGTTCCTGAATTTACGTGTGTGTGACT
>NC_139643.1:27113125-27118125 GCF_964638095.1 Poromitra crassiceps | reverse complement strand
GAGTGAACAGATAGGAGGTTCACCACTAAAGCCCAGTGAAGTCTGAGTGAACAGACAGGAGGTTCACCACTAAAGCCCAGTGAAGTCTGAGTGAACAGACAGGAGGTTCACCACTAAAGCCCAGTGAAGTCTGAGTGAACAGACAGGAGGTTCACCACTAAAGCCCAGTGAAGTCTGAGTGAACAGACAGGAGGTTCACCACTAAAGCCCAGTGACATACTGTATGAGAACACACACACATACATGATACATGCGCGTGCACACGCACACGCACACGTTACGCTTTAAGTTGAAGTGATTGGTGTGTGTAGATTGGTGTGTGTATTTGCACAGTGAAACTAATTGCAATATAGACTCAATCCAAAATAAAAATGAACTAATGATTGGTTTGTGATGTATCTAGATGTGTCTGTCTGTCTGTCTGTGTGTGTGCGTGTGTGTGTGTGTGTGTGTGTGTGTGTGTGTGTGTGTGTGTGTGTGTTTGATGATGATATGAATATTAACTAGACACTGCACATGATGAAACAATTCTGAAATAAGAGAAACTGATGAAGAAGAAATGAAGTAAATATCAATGTAAGTGGGGAGTTAGATTGGATAGATGGAGAGGTGTTAGCCTGTGTTTGAAAGGTGGCAGAGGACGAAGTGCCCTATTTTCATGGTGTTGAAATGTGCCTGATGTGTTGGACATTTTGACTTGATATCAATTCCTCCATCGGGAGAAACAATTATACATTTTTGATTCAATCTAACAGCCTATAAACATGTGGTTGTGATGCTAATGATTGCCATCAACTGTCAGCATGTGGCGTGACTCATGCTGTTGCTGGTGGAAGGACTGGCCTGCCCCCCTCCCATCAGCAAACTGTCCCTGTGCTTCACCGCCAACTTCTGTTTGGCTCTAGTCTTTGCCTGATATCACCGAAGCGTTTTCTCCATTGGCCCATGGTTCTCAGAGGACCAGACGTGGTTCTCTGAGGACCAGACGTGGTGATTCTAGACCTCCCGCTTCTCTTGGGAGAAGCTTTTGTGGTGAACTGTTTTCCAGCAAAAAATTCCCACCTGACACTATTTTGCAAGAGCACCGTCGACGCAGAGCATCCCCCCCTTCCTATACCAGAATGAGAGTATGTTGAGCCAGACTCTCTCCTCCAGTGCACAGCACAGTACGGCACTAAACGGAAATCGTCTGGTCAAGGCAAGCGAGACTACTGTATACGCCATTGATTTGCAAAAATACAGTCCGAAATCATTTAGGGCCCTATCGTTGTACGGCGCTATCGTTTGCGCTGCGTTTGCGCGCCTCTTATTGCTATCTTCCCAGCGTCTAAGCCTCCACCGTCCAGTTTTGCGCTGTGATGACACAGGTGTAGGCGTGGCCCAGGCGTGTCCGTTGCCTCTATCTATCCTATCATGTGTCTCGTGCAAGTGTCATTTAGCGCTGTGGGGAAGATACCGTCGGTATGTACTGAGCGCAAAGAGAGGTTTGGGAGTTGCTCGTTCCAAAATAGGCGTTCCAGCGCAATGTGTTTGAAAAAATCGCCTTGGGTGCTCTCAATTTTAACGCCAGGAAATAGCTGGTCTTAGCGCAAACGCAGACGTACGCCTGAGCGCAGACAGTCTCCACATCTCCGTGCAGTGCAGGAAATCCTTGCTTGGATCCATTTACGCACGGCATGGATGTCACTCTCCACTCACGCCTGCACACACTCTTCTCTCCTCGGAATGATACGTTGATTTCAACTATAGCCTACATTGCAGAAAAAACACACCTTGATTTAAAAATGAGAATTCCTTTGTCATGGTTTTATTACACACAGACTCCTGCCCCGCCAGACCTTAATCCAATTCTAAACGCATCATTTTTTCGCACAACACCTGTGTCCGGTCAGTAAGACTGACCAGCTTCTCCACAGCGCAGATGGCAGCTGAAGTCCCTCGCGCCATCAAGCAGACAGTGACGGAAGCATGTGTCTTTATGTGCGCCAAGGGGGAAATGACAGACTAAATTGGTGGGATTTGATGTATATATATTAATAGAAACAAATAGAAAATAGCTGATTAATAAAATGTGTGCTTGTGGAACAAAATTCAACTTCTTCAAATAGAGCAGCATCACTCATTGCGGCTCTCAGTACGCTGCGTAAATTACGCATGCAGTATATTACCGCAGCCTCACATCTCTCTCTCTCCCTCTCCCCATATAGGCTATCTTTTCTCTCCCCCTCTTTCTCTCTCTCACTCTAGTCCCTCTCAGTGAAGGGAGGAAGCTATTGACGCGACGCTGTGGTTTTATGGGCATGACCACACATCCACAATGCTTTTGGGCATAAACACGCCTATACAGAGATGTGCGCCTATACAGAGATGTGCGCCGAGATGACGTGAAGCGCAGCGGGCCGAAACGCCCACAATTAGGGCTTTGCGTAGTTCTATTCCAGCGCAAAACGGGCGCTTGCCACCGGTGGGAAGATAGAGCCCTTAGACTGTGAAAACTGTGATTTAATCAGGAATATGATCATAACACGACCTGTATATTTTGTGCACTTAGATGATGCTAGAGCGACTTCAAATGAGTGAACAGATAGCAGCTTCAGTATCTTGCTCAAGGAAATATACAGTATCTACTGTGCCTTTTTTTGTTTCTCCATCTCCATGCCCTGCCTCATCTCTCCAGTCTGGGATTTGTGTTGAAAAACTCAAACTCTGCCAGAAGTGTGCTACTCCACTACCTCTCCCTTCTCTCCCTCCATCACCAAACACATAGCCTGCTTAACACCATCTGGATCCCTGAACTCACATTCTTCTGTTTCGTTCTGGAACAAATCTGAGTTCATGTGATTGGATGGTTTACAAAAGCCTTCTTTATCACAGCCTTCTTCTTACCTCATCATTTTCTCTTGTAGTGTTTGTTAAGCATCCCCTCTGCAAACCTACCTGTATATAAATAGCAACTACAACCATAGCACATGCTAACAAACACAAGCATACATACAGCAGTGTTTCCCCTACCATTCTACAGCCCAACGATGCCCCCGCCAGGCCAATTTTTTTATTTTTATTAATTGATGCAATATATATATTTTTTCTTTTCTTTTTTTCCTACTCTCTCCAAAATTTCAATAAACCTTTATGGCGTATTATTACAATACAACAATACTGATGTTGACAGTAATAGAAGATGCCAAATCATTCAAAACAATAAGCATTTTGCTTTTAGGAGCATTGTGCCAGCGTGCGGCGCTGTTCCAAAACGTGTCAACGTGTGTCGTTGCCTGGCAAATGCACATCCCATAATACAACTGTTTGCATCGCATCCCATAATAGTATGATGACACTTGGGATGCCATTGCGAACATAGATGCGAACAGGCTAGCTAAAAGTTTAGCATCGCCAGCGAGGGCCCCCCACCGTTGCGCTCGGGGTACGTTTCGAAATCCCTCCAGGCCTGAAAACAATTCTAGGGCAAACAATGTACAGTATTAATGACACATACAAACCCTACACACCTAATATTAGTTATTAATTCCTGAGTAGTTGAACTCTTTTGGACATGTGAGTAGAATACACTGTGGGTTAATAGTGTCTACTCTATATGCTTGTTGTGAGTGTGAGAAAGAGGGAGAGACAGACAGAGCGATGGAGAGAGAGGGAGGTGAAGAAGCAGGGGGATTTTATCCGTGTACATGCAGAAAGCTACCTGCCTCACGGGAGAGAGGGGAGGGTGGAAGAGAAGTAAATGGCGAGGAAATTCACACAGTTAACCTTCTCCCAATGGAAGGCAAGAGAAAGATGGATGGAGGGAAATGGAGAGGAAAAGAAGTTGTTGGTAGCATTTTGGTCTGTGAGGTCAGGCATTGGGTCAGCAGCCACTCAATAAAACACACACAAACACAGCATAATACACGTACACACAATAAAACACACACACAAACACAGCATCATACACGTACACACACTCATAGACTACAACGGATGTACACACTCTGCAGCTCACAGACACACCCGCCCAGTGGTCTCTTGGTACAGCTACTTTGGTGGTTAGGGACTGGTAGCTACACATACCGACAGTAGCTGAGGGCAAATAAACCACTTTAAAGGACCAATAAGATTGTTGCTCAGAGCCCTCCTGCCCCCTCCTCCCCAGACTCTGAGCTGGAGCAGTGTTGCCAGGTGTAAACAGAAAGAAATCACACACAGTTTACATCTCTATAGATTGAACAGTGTGATGCTGAATCAGTATGGTAGATAATGTATCACTGAAGACAGACCTCTGACTGCTGGAAATCTGCACCAAAACAAGAAGCCTACAGACGAGGCAAAATGATAGGGATGAGCGAGTGTGCACCATTATCTCTATCTGTTTAACCAACTCAATTACGTATCTGTATCTGGAGAGGGTGGGGCTTAAATCAAAAGTGGGCGGGGTTTGGACTGAAATTGGGTTTGGCTTACATTTGTTGTCAGTTCAGTGTGCAGAGATGCCACAAAAACGTTCAAAGTATGGCCAAAAAAAGTGGTATCAAAAAATAACGGGGAAGAAATATAATTTTAGATTTTTCCCTCGTTTTTTTTTGTGTGTTCTTGCTCAAACCGAATGTTTTATGGTCACTCACGATTCAGTAGGTCACGGGTTGGCTTGGTTCCAGCCTTAAAACTCGTTATATAAGGATTTTTCGAAATGTCTCTGGAGAAAATGAATGGGGAACTTTCTTCCGGGGCGGGAAACATCACAGAAAGTCCCGCTATACTGTATAGCTGTTCCATATATGGTCCATAAACACACAACTGAACTGTGGCTAAAATGGCGTTGCAAAGGCAAGCTCTTGAAACGACCTCTGCACAAGCAAATCAACTTTCATCGCCAATTAACAAGCTTCCAGTTTGTTTGAAAACTACAAAGGCTGCCTGGCACCTGTGCACCTGTGCTCCTGTACACCTGTGCACCTGTGCGCCCTGAAGTACCCTTCAAAATTGGAACAATCTCTGATCGTCTCTTG